>NC_026007.2:11615101-11646489 GCF_000442705.2 Elaeis guineensis | reverse complement strand
AAATTTTTTTAACATACATACAATAATGAAAACAAGGTTTAACATTTAAACACAACCATTGGAACTCAAAAATCCAAGGAACCCTTGATGATAAACAATCAAATCACAAAATCAAATATATGAGGAGAAGACCAAAAGTCATATACCACTATGAAGACCACGAACTGGTGATTTTGAGATCTCCACAAGACTCTAAAGCAGAAGCCCTCCAATGGTGATCCACATAGAATTGATCAGGGCCCTTTTCTCTTTGTCTTTTTCTCAGATTTTTTTCACTTTATCCTCTCATTCTCATGCCCAACCATAGCCAAAATTAGTATGTAGAAACCTAGTGTAGCACCCCCTATTTATAGGAAACAAGGGCGACACCATGGGATGCCAACTCTTGATGTCCCTTCATTCTTACACGCCCTAATGAATTTTTTAGCATGGAATACAATGAGTTGGCATAGAATAAAAGGTGTTTCATTTGCAGAAGCACTCTTCCTCTACCAGAAAAAATTGAATGCTATAATATGGCACGTGGGAGATGGAATGGTGTGGGAAAAACAAGAGTCCAATAAAATAAGGACTCTTCCATATACATCAAAAAATGTGGCATCCCATTAATATATGGTGTTCAAACTCCTTTCAAAAAAAGGACTCTCCTTCCTCTTCTGTGCCCATAATCTCAAGAGACATCTGATGACACGGTGAATTAATAAACATAGAGAGAATTAAAGGAAGAAAATTAAGAGTCCACGTAGAAATGGACTCTACATTTCTCAATGTCATAAATGGGGCATCCATATTCAAAATGGCATGGAGTTCCTTCCTAGTGAAGGACTCCCTCTCCTCTTCCATGTCCCACATCCCAAGGTGCCATCTGATGGTGCACAAAAATAAAGAGATGCATGGAAGATATAATAATTTTAAGAGAAGTAAGAAAGAAGGACTCTCCTTCTTAATTCCAAAAATAAATGTGATGCCTCCCATATTTATGTGTGTGGTTTGATGGGGAGGAGGTTGATTCCACATCGAACACCTCCATAAAATCAAATAAAACCAACTAATAAATTAGTTAATTTAAACCTAATCACATTAGGTCAAGGCAACATGACTAGGTTAGCACAAACACCTTTGCACTAAATCCAATTGGAAACTTGGATTCATTCATGTGCAAGCAATTCAATTAACCCATTAAATTTATAATAAATTCAAATTGATTGGATTAAAATCATATCCCTATTGTGTGTGATCTATTGAGTGTCAAATCTAGCCAGCAGTGGATCCAAACTCTCGATAAAATCCTAATCCAATTGGATTAGATCAGCTCAAGAGTCTTAAATAACTGGGACTCTTCCTAATTTATTCTAGAATTAAACTTTTTTAATTTTGTCAAATTCATAAGTCAAGATTGACATCTAGCAACATATCCTGACTACTCAAAAGATTTAAAATTTGATAAAAATATCAAAATTATCCTTTCATGATGAGTTACTGTGTAATTTAATCCTTCGATCACACAACATCTCAAAAAAGCTATGGGTATGAAAATATGTCAAACCCAAATACCTAACCATATGTATCTTGATCCAATGATATGACTCAATTGATGAACCAGTAGAAATTATGTCTACTGTTCATCCCTACTTTGGCCAGAGACTCTCAGAGTTACCATCCTATAAGATCACATTGGATGTTCTCTCCTCCTACAAGAAGTGACTGATTTCTTATTGACCACTCATAACTTTCATGCGCACTTCACCATACCCAGAATATTCTACACATATTTCAAAGTGGTGTGCTAGAGAATAAACTAAAGTAAGAATTCATGCACACAAGGTACCATGGTGATCTTAGGTCAAAGGATCACATGCACCACTCCCACTGAAGAACCATCTGTTGACATGCTGTAAGGCTCCATCAGATATTCTTTTGTAGGTCAGTTCAGTGAACTCATTCTCTAATGAGTACCTACATCTTTGTATTAGTGTTACCACATAAGTAGTTGTGAGATCAACCACCCTCTCCGTCGAGTATACATAGGATGTACCAGTCTTACGGGAGTCATTGATCCTTGACTCGATGTTCATCGACTGAAAATATTTTAGATTGGAGCTATCAAGAATTTAGGTCTCACTGACATGATCTCATCATGGCCCTAAAATCATTGCTCTAATCTATGGGTTTTATCATAATCATATAAAAATGATGCAGCAAATGATAAAATATAATATCTTATATAAATAAAATAACTAATATCATGCAAATGAGTAGAAAGATAATAAAGAAATATCCCATCGCATCCCATGTGATTGGCTTGTAGGCACTATTCTTTCAGCTATGGCAAGCAGAGTACAGATGGATTTCAGCATGGCTACGGATGAAAAAGTTTTAAGATAGTCAATGCCTTCGCGTTAACTGTAACCTTTCACGACTAGCCTTGCCTTATAGGTCTCTACCTTACCATCTGACCCAATCTTCCTTTTGTAAATTTATTTACACCTAATAGGTACAATACCTTCAGATGGATCTACTAAGGATCAAACCTGGTTGGAATGCATAGAGTTAATTTCTGACTTCATTGCATCCATCTATTTCTCGGAGTCTACATCTAACATTGTCTTATCATAGGTTTTGGGATCACTTCTAATGTCCCTATCTCCTACAAGAAATGCTTCCTCTAAATCCTCTGTAAGAATACCTAAATACTTTTCAGTAGGATAGGAGACCCTACTTGATCTACGAGGTAGAGGTATCACATCTACTGACTGATTATTGGGTTCAAATTCTTAGACTCGATGCTTTTCAGAGACTTTCTCTTCGAGCTCAATCTTTCTCCCACTGCCTCCACCTTGGATAAACTCTTTTTTCAAAAAGACGGCATGGCGGCTCACAATCATATTGTGATCCTCAAGAAGATAGAAGTAGTATTCTACGATTTTCTTAGGATACCATATAAAACGGGCCCTAAAGGACCTAGCCTCTAACTTATCCACCTGCTGTCGCTTGACATAGGCCGGACATCCTCAAATCTTGAGGTACCTAAGAGTTGGCTTCTTGCTATGCCATAATTCATATGGTATGGTAGGAACAAATTTAGAGGAAACCTGATTCAAGAGATAAATCACAGAAAGCAAAGCATATCCCCAGAGAAAATCAAGAAAGTCTGTGAAGCTCATCATGATCGGACCATATCTAATAGGATCCAATTCCTCCTTTCGAATATCCCGTTGAGCTAAGGCATCCCTGGAGGTGTTCACTATGAGACTATGCCATTATCTTTGAGATAGATCCAAAATTCTCCACTAAGGCATTCTCCTCCTCGATCTGATCAAAGAACTTTTATAGATTTTTCAATCTATTTTTCTACTTCATGTCTGAATTCTATAAATTTTTTAAAGATTTTAGACTTTCGATGCATCAGATACACAAACTAATACTGTGAATAATCATCAATAAAGGTTATGAAGTAGATATAGCCACCCCTGGCTTGTACATCAAATGGACCACATACATCAGTGTATACCAGGGCTAATATCTCAGTGGCCCTTTCTCTTTATCCCACAAAGGGCATCTTGGCCATTTTTTCTTGAAGACACAATTCACAGACTGGATAAGACTCGAAAGTCAATGGTCTAAGAAGACCATCTTTCTCTAGTTTGATGAGTCTGTCTTCTCCAATATGGCCTAGCCTAAAGTGCCACAGATACTTTTGGCTGATTCTATCTCTAAATCTCTTAGACCCTATGGCATTCACTATTTACTTGTTATTATTTATACTTGCATCCATATGCAAATGGAAAAGATCGTCAATCAAGAAAGCACACGCCACAAGTTTATTTTTAAAATAAATCGAACATATATATTTATTGAAATAAAAATTATAATTATCCTATGCCAGCATAGAGATAGAAATCAATTTTTTACTGGCTACAGGTACATAGAAATAGTCTTTCAAAAGCAAACTAAATTCTAATGGTAGTCACAGAGGATAGGTACCGATGGCCACAGTAGCAACCCTTGCTCTATTGCCAATCCAGAGAGTGATTTCACCTTCCCTCAGCCTCCTAACTTCTTCAAGACCCTACATTGAAGTATACAAATGAGCACTTGAACCAAAATCAAGAACCCAACTAGAAGAAGAGAAAACTATTAGATTAGTTTCAATAACGAGCAACTCAGACGTACCTTCAGAAGGCCCATCCTTCTTCCTGCTCTTCACAGTCACTAGGTAGGTCAAATAGTTTTTTTTCCAGTGGCCTTCGACATTGCAATAAAAATATTTTTCTTTGTCATCAGCCTTCTTCAGAACCTGTTTCTTGGGCTTGGCCTCATTCTTCTGCATTTTTGCGGGCTTTTTTTTTTCTTCTTGAAAGAAGACTTTCTTTTGAAGAAAGCCCGCTCTATAGCTAGAACTGTGCCCCTTAAACTTTTCAAGGTACCCTCTATAGTCACCAGCATATTCAATAACTCTAGCAAAGTAGCATCAATCTTATTCATATGGTAGTTCATGATGAACTACCCATATAAATCAGGAAGAGACTGGAGGATCAGATCCAACTATAATTCCTTATCCATATTCATCCCGAGCTTTTGAAGCTCCTCTATGTCCTTGATCATTATCAAACAATGATAATTGATAGCCTGCCCATCATGCATCTTCATTCTGAAAAGTCTTCTGGAGATCTCAAAGCAAGCCGTGTGACTCTGTTCACCATACAACTCTTGCAGGTGAACCAACATCTCCCTAGCAGTCCTCATATCTTCATGCTGTTGCTGAAGATCATTGGACATGGATGCTAAGATATAGCACTTTGCCTTGTTATCTTCATCCATTCACTTCTCAAGTGCAGCTCATTGATCAGCGGATGGACGAGCAGGCAACGCAGGTGCTTCCTGGTTGAGGATATGGGTGAGTTTTTCAAAATTGAGAATAATTCTCAAATTTTGGAGTCAGTCTTTGTAATTGGTGCCAGTCAACCTATTTATATCAAGGATTTGGGCTAAGGGATTTGAACTCGACATGGTTATCTGCAGAGAGAACAGTTTCTAGTTAGATTTTATACTTATAAAAATATTTATTCTAGGGACTTTAAAAACAAACAAAGGCTCTCACTATTTTCTCAAATCTCTCATACTCCTCGGATGGAGAAACAAAAATCTATATGCGATCAATTTCAGGTGGGTATTGCAGTCCTATTAATCTATACACACCTCACCTAACAGTTATTAATGAGTACAGACCGATGAGCAGACAACACTTTGTCCATTTCTTCACTAAGCAAGATGCAGTGGGTTTGGTCTCTAAATCCTGTGACCTCACCTAACAGTTATTAGCATATTCCTTAGTTAAGTCAGACCCATCGTTCACCAGCGGATGCAAAGCCATCATTGAGACTCTCACCTAATAGTTATTGGGCCCAACCCCATTTCTATCCCGGGACATCAAATATCAATAGAGTGGTTGTACCTTTTTGATACAACCGAACTACTGTAACCAGCCGAGAATGATCAACGTCAGGAAGGCATCCGCATCTCTACAACGATGGAAGATCTCTAAACTTAATATTTAATGTGGAAATTTGTGTTTAGGTCTCTTCTAAATCAGCAAATCTAATATCTGACTGATTAAATTAGGTCAACACATCAATATGTCTAGCCATTCTTGTTGGTATGGGTGAACTCGAGTCAACAAGTAATCTAATATGAAACTGAATCTCCCAAGATGGCCAGGTAAGTTAAGATGTGTGGGGTTCCTCCCATTGCTTTCCTTAGACATCGATCAAAATTGATCAGGTCAGACAATGGAACCAATTAAATAACCACCATCTACATACTTGCCTTAGACATCAAATTGGTCGATTAGAATCGATTAGATTAACCTATTGAAATAGGCTCGAACCACTGAGTCAAATTTGATCTTAAGTCAATCAACTCACATCAAAATATGAATCAATGTGACCAACTATAACTAAAGTCGACTTTGAGCCCCTTTGATCTAATCCTAATCATCCATCGATTAGGTTCAATCAACTGCTCAAAATCAAAGATGGGTTCTAGCCGATCTAATCAATTAGACCCTAGTTGCAGTTTATTCACTTAGACCTAATTTGTTCAACCCATACCCAAATGCAATAACATAATTTCAGGTCTAAAATGATATTTAGATTATATTTCATTGCATGCAATTGATGACTTATGATCTTGAAACTATTTCAGATCTAAACCCAGTTTCATATATCGAATATATATAGTTTTAGATCTAAATCAAATATGTATCACATATACATTAATTTCAGATCTAAAACAAAATTCACATATATTAAATATATATAAAATTAGATCTAAAATAATGATCAAAATATTTTAAAAATAGCTTGTTGGGTATAAAATACCCACAGCCGGAACCCACGGCGGAACCGCCATCGGCAAGTGCCGCTCCGCCCGGACTCCTACGGGAGCCGGGCTCCACCGCCATCAGCAAGTGCAGCTCAGCTCGGACTCCTACGGGAGCCGAGCTCCACCGCCATCAGCAAGTGCAGCTCAGCCCGGACCCCTACGGGAGCCGGGCCCCACCGCCATCAACAAGTGCAGCTCAGCCCGGACTCCTACGGGAGCCGGACTCCACCGCCATCAGCAAGTGCAGCTCAGCCCGGACTCCTACGGGAGCCGGGCCCCACCGCCATCAACAAGTGCAGCTCAGCCCGGACTCCTACGGGAGTCGGGCTCCACTGCCATCAGCAAGTGCAGCTCCGCCCGGACTCCTACGGGAGCCGGGCCCCACCGCCATCAACAAGTGCAGCTCCGCCCGGACTCCTACGGGAGCCGGGCCCCACCACCATCAGCAAGTGCAGCTCCGCCCGGACTCCTACGGGAGCCGGACTCCACCGCCATCAGCAAGTGCAGCTCCGCCCGGACTCCTACGGGAGACAGGCTCCACCGCCATCAGCAAGTGCAGCTCAGCCCGGACTCCTACGAGAGCCGGGCCCCACCGCCATCAACAAGTGCAGCTCAGCCCGGACTCCTACGGGAGCCGGGCTCCACCGCCATCAGCAAGTGCAGCTCCGCCCAGACTCTTACGGGAGCCGGGCTCCACCGCCATCAGCAAGTGCAGCTCAGCCCGGACTCCTACGGGAGCCGGGCCCCACCGCCATCAACAAGTGCAGCTCAGCCCGGACTCCTACGGGAGCCGGGCTCCACCGCCATCAGCAAGTGCAGCTCAGCCCGGACTCCTACGGGAGCCGGGCTCCACCGCCATCAGCAAGTGCAGCTCAGCCCGGACTCCTACGGGAGCCGGGCCCCACCGCCATCAACAAGTGCAGCTCAGCCCGGACTCCTACAGGAGCCGGGCTCCACCGCCATCAGCAAGTGCAGCTCAGCCCGGACTCCTACGGGAGTCGGGCCCCACCTTCATCAACAAGTGCAGCTCAGCCCGGACTCCTACGGGAGTCGGGCTCCACCGCCATCAGCAAGTGCAGCTCCGCCCGGACACCTACGGGAGCCGGGCTCCACCGCCATCAGCAAGTGCAGCTCAGCTCGGACTCCTACGGGAGCCGGGCCCCACCGCCATCAACAAGTGCAGCTCAGCCCGGACTCCTACGGGAGCCGGGCTCCACCGCCATCAGCAAGTGCAGCTCCACCCGGACTCCTATGGGAGCCGAGCTCCACTGTCGACATCAGCGCAGCTCCGCCCGGACTCCCACGGGAGTCGGGCTCCGCGCTCAGTATCAACGGCTGGTAAGCTCAATCCGGACTCCTATCAGAGCCGGATTTCACCCTTAACTTTGTTTGCAGTGCAGCTCCTCCCGGACTCCTACGGGAGCCGGGCTCCATCGCCATCAGCAAGTGCAGCTCCGCCCGAACCCCTATGGGAGCCGAGCTCCACTGTCGACATCAGCGCAGCTCCGCCCGGACTCCCACGGGAGTCGGGCTCCGCTCTCGGTATCGACTGCTGCTCCGTCAGGACTCCTACAGAAACCGGGCTCCGGCCGTTATCGAGCTCCAATCGACAGATCCGCGCCTCCTGACAGGCCCTCTAAATGGCCACGACCCTGCTCCACCTCCTGCGATGGATACCATGCGATTCTCCTGACGACGGACGCTGCTCCACCCCTCACAACAGACTCCACGTGGCGGGTCGAGGTGATGCCCACGTATCTGCTCCATTATATTTCGCAATCAATTCCCCTGACCATGGGCGGCCCACTACCAGGCGGTTACAAACGTCACCATCAGTCCGTTGCCTCCCCCGCCTATAAAAGGGGGACTCAGATACGTAATTCTTTAAGCTCTTTTGCCTTATCTCAAAACTCTGCTAAATTCTTCGTTCGAGCACTCCATTCTTGTTGAGGCAGAGAACTGACTTGAGCGTCGGAGGGTCTTGTCGGAGCAACCCCACCTCCGGTTTAGACTTCCTTTGCAGGTCCCGACGGCGACCGTGGCTTCCCCAACTCCAGCTTCTCCGGCGCAGGCAGATTTTTGCACCAACAGGATTGGCGCTAGAAGAAGGGGCGTGTCTTCGCAGCACCCTTGTTCTTGAAGGAGCGCTCAACGGAGCCATCTCCGGCCATCTCTCCGTCATCTACTCCTAATCCTCCCCCGCGAGATCGACACCCGATGCCTCCGCGCAGGGCATCAACCCGACGGTCCACGGCCTCCGCGGCCAGATCTCAGGCTTCGGCCTCCCCTCCCGTTTCTCAGCCAGCTCCTCCCCCCCTCCGGCGATGGCGGTCGGCGCGGAGCAGTTTGACTTGCTGGCGTAGCAGGTCAAAGGCCTCGTCGAGGCCGTACAGGCAATGCAGCAGCAGCCGCCGCAGGCGTCGGCGCATCCGGAAGGGGCATCTCCGGAATGCCAGAACCCGGCTGTGGGGCGGGCCACTTGGGCCAGCCGCCCCGTCCTTCTCGGGAAGGCGAATCCAAGGGTGGAGAGCCCTCAATCGGACCACGACTCCACCCCTGGAAGATCCCTGTCCCTGTTCTGCCAAAGGACCCTCGAGACTCGAAGTCGAGAGGATTTCCTGGATCGGAGGCTCCAGGAGATGAACCGGCAGATCGAAGAACTCCGCCATGCGCGTCCTGCTTACGGTGAGGATATCTGCACTGACCCTCCCTTCTCCCAAATGATTATGCAGGAACCGATCCCGCCGAATTTCAAGCTTCCTCAGTTCGAAAGCTACGACGGGACGTCGGACCCGGTCGATCATCTGGAGGCCTTTCGAACGATGATGCTACTCCACGGTGCTCCTGACGCCATCTTGTGCCGGGCTTTCCCGTCTACCTTGAAGGGAGTAGCAAGAAACTGGTATTCAGCTCTGAAGCCGGGTACTGTATTCTCCTTTGACCAAATGAGCCACCAATTCGTGGCCCATTTTGTTAGCAGCCGACGCCCCCGAAAAGGTTCGGAGTCCCTCATCAACATCAAGCAGAGGGAAGGGGAGTCCATACGGGCCTACATCAACCGCTTCAACATCGCGGCGTTGGAAGTCCGAAACTTGGACCAGTTGGTTGCCATGGCCGCCCTGAAAGGTGGCCTTCAGAAGAATGACCTCTTATACTCCCTGGAGAAGAAGTACCCCAGGGATTTCGCTGATCTGCTGGCTCGGGCTGAAGGATACGCTCGAGCGGAAGAGGCCTTCAAAATGAAAGATGAAGAGACTGCGAGGGAGTGCCAGGCGGAAAATTCTGGTAAGCTCGCAGTTGAGAAGAGGCCAAAGGAAGCCCGGCCTCGCTCCCGATCCCCTCTTGGGCATAAGCGCGCCCATACTCCCCCCCGGGTACGCAGGCAGAGGAGCCCGGACAACAGGTTTCGGCGGGGTTCCCCGCCAGGGAAGTTCCGCAACTACGCCCCCCTCAACGTCTCGAAGGCCCAGGTACTGATGGAGGTCAGGGAGCTGCTCCCTAGGCCAGAGAGGATGCGCACGCACCCCGGGAAGTGCAACCCCAACAAGTTCTGCCTCTACCACCGCGACCACGGCCACGACACCGAAGAGTGCATCCAGCTCCAGCACGAGATCGAGGAGCTCATCCGGCGAGGTCGGCTCGACAGATTCATCCACCGCCGGCCTGAGGGTAGAGGAGACCGGCCAAGAGCCCTCCCACCGCCCGAACCGCAGAAAAGGGAGGAGCAGCCCGAGGACCGGCCTCCTATCGGGACCATCGACTCCGTCACCGGAGGACCTCAAGGAGGAGCGGGAGAACTGTAAATGTATTGCTTACTATTTCGTTTTGAATCTACTTTTCTTTCTAGCTAACACGCTCCTCCTACTTAACGCGGATGTATTATGACTGGGTATGACCCCTCCAAAAACAACGGCCATGTCGGGAACAAGAGGAGAATCTCGTCCTGACATGAGCAAAGTCAAAGGCCCGGTTCTTTTAGACCGGATGGGGGGAGAGGCCTTACAACGCCCTAATGTGCCCCCACAGCCCTGTTAGGGACAGGAGGAGAACCTCGCCCTAACTTGAGCAAAGTCAAAGGCTCGGTTCTTTTAGACCGAATGGGGGGAGAGGCCTTACAACGCCCTAATGTGCCCCCACAGCCCTGTTAGGGACAGGAGGAGAACCTCACCCTAACTTGAGCAAAGTCGAAGGCCCGGTTCTTTTAGACCGGATGGGGGGAGAGGCCTTACAACGCCCTAACGTGCCCCCACAGCCCTGTTAGGGACAGGAGGAGAACCTCGCCCTAACTTGAGCAAAGTCGAAGGCCCGGTTCTTTTAGAACGGATGGGGGGAGAGGCCTTACAATGCCCTAACGTGCCCCCACGGCCCTGACAGGAACAGGAGGAGAACCTCATCCTGACAAGTGCAAAGTGGAAGGTAAGCTCCGCCCAGACTCCTATGGGAGCCGGGTTTCCACGACAAAGGAAAGCTCCGCCCGGACTCCTACGGGAGCCGGGTTCCGCCGCCAGGGAAGCTCCGCCCGGACTCCTACGGGAGCCGGGCTCCGCCGCCAAGGTAAGCTCCGCCCGGACTCCTACGGGAGCCGGGTTCCGCCGCCAGGGAAGCTCCGCCCGGACTCCTACGGGAGCCGGGCTCCGCCGCCAAGGGAAGCTTCGCCCGGACTCCTACGGGAGCCGGGTTCTGCCGCCAAGGTAAGCTCCGCCCGGACTCCTACGAGAGCTGGGTTCCACCACCAAGGTAAGCTTCGCCCGGACTCCTACGGGAGTCGGGTTCCACCGCCAAGGAAGCTCCGCCCGGACTCCTACGGGAGTCGGGCTCCGCCGCCAAGGTAAGCTTCGCCCGGACTCCTACGGGAGCCAGGTTCCGCCGCCAGGGAAGCTCCGCCCGGACTCCTACGGGAGCTGGGTTCCGCCGCCAGGGAAGCTCCGCCCGGACTCCTACGGGAGCCAGGCTCCGCCGCCAAGGTAAGCTTCGCTCGGACTCCTACGGGAGCCGGGTTCCGCCGCCAGGGAAGCTCCGCCCGGACTCCTACGGGAGCCGGGCTCCGCCGCCAAGGTAAGCTTCGCCCGGACTCCTACGGGAGCCAGGTTCCGCCGCCAAGGTAAGCTCCGCCCAGACTCCTACGGGAGCCGGGTTCCGCCACCAAGGTAAGCTTCGCTCGGACTCCTACGGGAGCTGGGTTCCGCCACCAGGGAAGCTCCGCCCGGACTCCTACGGGAATCGGGTTCTGCCGCCAAGAAAGACTTCGCCCGGGCTCTTAAGAAAGCCGGGCTCCATCCGCTACTTCGTCGGCAAGGGTTAAAAATGGTGGCGAGACTTGGCCACATGACGAGGTCGGATGGAAGGGAAGAGCCCCTTCCCACGACGACCTCTAAGCCGAACAGGCCAAACAACGAGAAAGGGTCAACGAACGACAATGTCGGTGCTACGCGTAGACAAGGTAACACGAAGTGCTTTTTCCTCATTTTTGATATATGTACTACAGGGCCAAGACGGCCAGAGAAAGAGGGACAAAATGACCAAAAAAAAAAAAAAAAAAAAAAAAAAGAGAGAAAAGGGGGGGGCAGCTACAAAAAGGGGGTGACTACAAAAGAACTCTAAGGAGGTCCCGCTCCCTCTAACCTAGGGTGATCACCTCCATCCCCCAACCAGGACTGCCTCAGGCTACCCACTGTTTCCTCTAGTTCTTCCTTCTTTTGCAGCATATCTTGGAGCGCCTGACGAAGTCGCCGGCTCTCAGCCTCCGCTTCCCGATGCCACTTCTGCAAAACTTCAGACTCCGCCTCTGCATCCGCGACGGCCTTCCGCTCAAGCCCCAGTTGGATTTTTACTTGTTGCAGCTCGGCTGTCTTCTCCCCAAGGGAGACAGAAATCCCTTCGACAATGCCTCTCAGGGCTTGGAGCTCTTCGGTATCCTGGGCGTTAGCAAGCTGCGCCCTAGTGACCAACTGCCTCTGGAGACGAACGACCTCGTCCGCCGCTTGACGGAATCTCCCTTTGTACTCTTCTACCTGTCGGCGCCAGCTGGCCCGCTGCACATCGTGGCCCACCTCAGCATCTTGGAGCTGCTTCTGGAGGTCGGAAACCTTTTGTGTCCATATCTGCTCATCCCGTGCTGTGAGCCGGGATGAGTTCCCTTCCAGCTAGCCGATCCTCCTCTTCGCAGCTGCCAGCTCCACCTTAAGGGCGCTGATCCTGGCTTCTTGAGCACAAGTTCGGTCGCTGGCGCTCTTCGTGCATTCCTCGAGCTCCTTTGCGAAGTTCGCCTTCCTCCGGCTGTAGTCCATGATTGCCTTCACTTGGAGACTCCTGAAGTGGGCGGCCTCAGCGGCGGCCTCGGAACAGCATTTTTTGACTTGCGGAGCTCATCCTCCGACTTTTTCAACTTCTTCGTCAGGTGGAGGACCTCCTTTTTGAGCCGTTGGATAGTCGACTTCAGCGGGACCCCCAGGGGCAAGGGGAGTGCTTCGGCGGGGCGCTGCCATCGGGAAATGCAAACGTCAAAGACCAGCTCATTACGAGAAGAAAGGCAGGAAAGAAGGAGTAGGGGGAAGGAAAGACCATCCACAATAAGAAATTCAACTTTATTGATTAATTTTGAAGACAAGCGGAAAGGAAATATGGCGACAAAAGAAAGATACAAGATCGGAGGTCTCAGACCTCGGGGGCAGGGGGTGGAGGGCCCGGCGCGGGGGGTGCAACTGCGGCAGTGGCGGACGAAGGGGCGGCCTCGTCGTCAGACTCCTCCAAAAAGCCGAGATCAAGGTCGGGGTATCTGCTAGCCACCCTCTCTCGACAGAGCTCGAACCCCTTGGTGAACGCCTCCAGGCCGAACTAAACATTCAGCTCCCTCATCTCCGCGGAGGTCTTGAACTCCTCCACCGCAAGGGTCCTGGCCTCCGAGACCAGAATCGGAGTTTGCTCGGCCAGATGGGCGACCTCGGCCTCCGCCTTCCTTGCCGACTCCTCCAAGCTTCGCCTCTCCTCCTCCCGGGCTCGTCTTTTCTCTTTTCGGTCTTGTCTCTCTCTCTCCAGGGCCTCCCGGAGGGCGGCCACCTCGGCCGTCTTCGCTTGAAGATGAGCAACCTCGTCTTGGCAACGCTCCTCCGCCCGAAGAAGGTCCCTTCTCATGCGGCCCGACGCCTCGACATAGGCGAAGAGCTGGTGCCCGATCTGCAAGGATAGATGGAGAATTACAACAAAGACCGAGCAACTGTGCAAATAAAAATTCGCTTACCTCAAGAAAGGACCCCAAGGTGTCCCAGGCCCGCTGCTCGGGATCGACACGGTCGATCCTCTCCACGACATCGGACAGAATACAACCATCGAGCAGCCGACGGATCAGAGCCTTATCGTTGAAGGGGTTCTCCGATCCCCCTTCGGAGCAGACGGACTCGTCTGCAGCGGTTCGGTGACTGCTCGGCCGGCGGGCCACTGATTTTCTCCTCCTCCCCGCAGCGGGCGCCTCCGTGGGGCGGACCTCCGGAATGGGGACCCCGATCGGCGGGCTCCTTGAGGGAGCCCGGGGGGCCGCTGGCTCGGCATCCGAAGGAATGTCGATTGCCGGGGTCGCCTGGGCGGGGGCAGCCAAGCTCGTCTCCTCCACCCTGGCCCTCTTCGCCGAGCCAGAAGTCGTCGCGCCCTTCCTTTTCTGGGCTCTCATGGCCTTGGCGAGCATCCGTGTGGCTTCGGCGTCCATTGCTAAAAAAAAAAAAAAAAAAAAAAAGAAAAAGAAAAGAAGAAGGAAAAAGCAGCATCGATCAGTCCAGAGTCAAAAAAAAAAAAAAAAAAGAAGAGAAGAAGAAAGGAAAAAGAGAAAGAGAAAAGAGGAGAGAAAGAAAGAGAGAGAAGAAGAAGACAAGAAAAGGAAAGATATATACTTGCTGGATCCTGAGGGCTCAGGCCGATGTTGAAAAGAAGCTGCTCCCTCAGTAGGTTTGGAAGGGAAGGAGCGGGGTAGCTCAGGAGCTTCTGGGCGGCCTGAAGATCGTCCTCTCCCAGGCTAGGAGCCCGGCGGACGGAATCCCTCAGAGACCCCCAAGGGGGCAGGCCCAGTTCCAGGGTCGGACAGTAAATGAAGAGAAATTTCTCCTTCCAGTTGTGAATCGAAGAAGGGGCGCCCTTCAGCAACCCCTTCTTACCGAACTGGGGGGAAAAGTACCATCAGTCCTTCGCTGAAGGATGGCGTTTGAAGGTGTAGAAATGTCTGAACAGGGAGAGGGAAGGCTGGACCTCGGCTATATGACAGAGAGAGAGAAACCCTATCAAAAACCTAAAGGAATTCGGGGCGACAGAGGCGAGAGAAATGTCTAAGAAACGGAAGAAGGCGGCAACAAAAACAGGAAGCGAAAGCCGGAGTCCGGCACGGAATGCCTCCTGGTACAAACAAAAGCGACCAGGAGGGGGAGCGCTGGCCCGGTCAGAGGGGCCAGGAAGCTCCAGGTCGTACTCTGAAGGGACCCCGTACCGAGCCCTTATCAGGAGAAGTTCGTCCGGAGTCGACGAACAAGGAATGGCGCCCGGTGCGAAAACCGGGCGAGGCCCTGCCCCGAACGCGGGTTCGTCCGCAGAGATAGGGGCCTGGGGGTTTGAAGCAGAAGAACTCCCGGAACTTACGGGGGCAGAAGTATCGGAAGACATTTTTCTTTGGGGGAGAACCTAAAGGACCCTAGAAAAGCAAGACGAGAAGGGAGGGAGATGCCGGAGGTCAACTCAGGAGAAGGCACAAAAGAAGTGAAAGGAGGAGAGGACCCTAGGCGGTAAGAAGAAGAAGGTGGGCACTAACCTATCTTGCTCTGGGGGCCTGGGGAGCGAGAGGCGGAAGGCGCCTACGGCTCGAGAGGGCGTTCGCTAGAGCGGACTCTCGGGGAGATGACAGACGCCAGCAAGAAATCAGAAACGGAGTGGGGCACCTGAAGGGGGGGAGGACGGGTTTAAATAGGCCCTGGGATCCGGCGCCATAATGATCTCGAATCCCCCCAGGCCAGTCCGCGTCCGACGCGTGTCCCACTCCCCGTGGCAGACGGCAGAAGGCGGCTGGTGGTTGGCAGGGTCATAATTGCACCGTACCTAGGCCAGCGTACCTGCGGGGTCTTCGAAGCATCCTCTCGTACCGCCCCAATTCGAAAAGACTCCG
Source organism: Elaeis guineensis (assembly GCF_000442705.2). NCBI lineage: Eukaryota > Viridiplantae > Streptophyta > Magnoliopsida > Arecales > Arecaceae > Elaeis > Elaeis guineensis. Next base: position 11,630,969 of record NC_026007.2, on the reverse strand, counting down.
GCACGCGCTCATTTAATGCCAAAATATCTGGGAGCGGCAGGGCGCGGGATTCGAAGGGACGGTTCCGGCTGTACTTCTGTGTACTTCCTTCGTTTGAAATTCAAAACTCGGATGTAGGGGGACTGGTGTTGGGTATAAAATACCCACAGCCGGAACCCACGGCGGAACCGCCATCGGCAAGTGCAGCTCCGCCCGGACTCCTACGGGAGCCGGGCTCCACCGCCATCAGCAAGTGCAGCTCAGCCCGGACTCCTACGGGAGTCGGGCTCCACCGCCATCAGCAAGTGCAGCTCAGCCCGGACCCCTACGGGAGTCGGGCCCCACCACCATCAACAAGTGCAGCTCAGCCCAGACTCCTACGGGAGCCGGACTCCACCGCCATCAGCAAGTGCAGCTCAGCCCGGACTCCTACGGGAGCCGGGCCCCATTGCCATCAACAAGTGCAGCTCAGCCCAGACTCCTACGGGAGCCGGGCTCCACCGCCATCAGCAAGTGCAGCTCCGCCCGGACTCCTACGGGAGTCGGGCCCCACAGCCATCAACAAGTGCAACTCAGCTCGGACTCCTACGGGAGTCGGGCTCCACCGCCATCAGCAAGTGCAGCTCCGCCCGGACTCCTACGGGAGCCGGGCTCCACCGCCATCAGCAAGTGCAGCTCCGCCCGGACTCCTACGGGAGCCGGGCTCCACCGCCATCAGCAAGTGCAGCTCAGCCCGGACTCCTACGGGAGCCGAGCCCCACCGCCATCAACAAGTGCAGCTTAGCCCGGACTCCTATGGGAGCCGGGCTCCACCGCCATCAGCAAGTGCAGCTCCGCCCGGACTCCTACGGGAGCCGGGCTCCACCGCCATCAGCAAGTGCAGCTCAGCCCGGACTCCTACGGGAGTCGGGCCCCACCGCCATCAACAAGTGCAGCTCAGCCCAGACTCCTACGGGAGCCGGGCTCCACCGCCATCAGCAAGTGCAGCTCAGCCCGGACTCCTACGGGAGCCGGGCTCCACCGCCATCAGCAAGTGCAGCTCAGCCCGGACTCCTACGGGAGCCTGGCCCCACCGCCATCAACAAGTGCAGCTCAGCCCGGACTCCTACGGGAGCCGGACTCCACCGCCATCAGCAAGTGCAGCTCCACCCGGACTCCTACGGGAGCCGGGCTCCACCGCCATCAGCAAGTGCAGCTCAGCCCGGACTCCTACGGGAGCCGGGCCCCACCACCATCAACAAGTGCAGCTCAGCCCGGACTCCTACGGGAGCCGGGCTCCACCGCCATCAGCAAGTGCAGCTCCGCCCGGACTCCTACGGGAGCCGGGCTCCATCGCCATCAGCAAGTGCAGCTCAGCCCGGACTCCTACGGGAGCCGGGCCCCACCACCATCAACAAGTGCAGCTCAGCCCGGACTCCTACGGGAGCCGGGCTCCACCGCCATCGCAAGTGCAGCTCCGCCCGGACTCCTACGGGAGCCGAGCTCCACTGTCGACATCAGCGCAGCTCCGCCCGGACTCCCACGGGAGTCGGGCTCCGCTCTCAGTATCAACGGCTGGTAAGCTCAATCCAGACTCCTATCAGAGCCGGATTTCACCCTTAACTTTGTTTGCAGTGCAGCTCCGCCCGGACTCCTACGGGAGCCGGGCTCCACCGCCATCAGCAAGTGCAGCTCCGCCCGGACTCCTACGGGAGCCGAGCTCCACTGTCGACATCAGTGCAGCTCCGCCCGGACTCCCACGGGAGCCGGGCTCCGCTCTCGGTATCGACTGCTGCTCCGTCAGGACTCCTACAAAAACCGCGCTCCGGCCGTTACCGAGCTCCAATCGACAGATCCGTGCCTCCTGACAGGCCCTCAAAATGGCCACGACCCTGCTCCACCTCCTGCGACGGATACCATGCGATTCTCCTGACGACGGACGCTGCTCCACCCCTCAGAACAGACTCCACGTGGCGGGTCGAGGTGATGCCCACGTATCTGCTCCATTATATTTCGCAATCAATTCTCCTGACCATGGGCGGCCCACTACCAGGTGGTTACAAACGTCGCCATCAGTCCGTTGCCTCCCCCGCCTATAAAAGGGGGACTCAGATACGTTATTCTTTAAGCTCTTTTGCCTTATCTCAAAACTCTGCTAAATTCTCCATTCGAGCACTCCATTCTTGTTGAGGCAGAGAACTGACTTGAGCGTCGGAGGGTCTTGCCGGAGCAACCCCACCTCCGGTTTAGACTTCCTTTGCAGGTCCCGACGGCGACCGCGGCTTCCCCAACTCCAGCTTCTCCGGGGCAGGCAGATTTTTGCACCAACATAGCTTTTCAAAAATTGATTCATATCAAACTAGAACAACCTTTACAATATAGGGGGTAAACCCAATATCAGGACAACCTTATATCAGTTTGATGTAAAATCTTAATCATTCTTGTTGGGTATAAAATATCCCCCAGCCGAAGTTCGTATCAGAAGTGACCCTCTAGGGATTCTACTGACGTCCGACCTTCGACGACATCTTTTCGAACCTCTCCGACGGTCGAGTTTCCGCAACGTTCTCGAGTTTTGTCGATGGATAAACCCCCACCAATGTCGACCGGATTCTCCAAGATGGACGGACTCCATCCAAGTTTCTACGGTGGTCGACCACCTTCTAGACTTCATCCGAGCTCCTACGGGAGTCGGACTTCTTCCCCGAACTCTGACTGTGGGTAGACTTCACCCGAGCTCCTATGGGAGCCGGACTTCTTCTCCGAACTCCGACCGTAGGTAGCATTCGTCCGGGCTCCTACAGGAGTCAGACTTCTTCCCCGAACTCCGACTGCGGGCAGACTTCACCCGAGCTCCTACAGGAGCCGGACTTCTTCCCCAAACTTCGGCAGCAGGTAGCATTCGTCCGGGCTCCTACGGGAGTCAGACTTCTTCTCTGAACTCCGACTGCGGTAGACTTCACTCGGGCTCCTACGGGAGCCGGACTTCTTCCCCGAACTCCAGCCGCAGGTAGCGTTCGTCCAGGCTCCTACGGGAGTCAGACTTCTTCCCTGAACTCCGACTGTAGGTAGACTTCGTCCGAGCTCCTACGGGAGCCGAACTTCATCCCCGAACTCCGACTGTAGGTAGACTTCGTCTGAGCTCCTACGAGAGCTGAACTTCATCCCCGAACTCTGACTGAAGGTAGACTTCATCTGAGCCCCTATGGGAGTCGGACTTCTGCCCTGAACTCTTGTTACAGGTAGACCTCATCTGAACTCCTACAAGGATCGGACTCCGAGCTTCTACTGCAAGCTATCTACTCCGAGCTTCTACTGCAAGCGATCTACTCCGAGCTTCTGCTACAAGCGGTCTACTTTAAATTTCTACTACGAGTGGTCCGCATCGGATTTTCACTGTAAGCCTTCACCCGAGCTTCCATTGTGGACGAATTCCTTCCGGATTTCTATTGCAGGCAGGCTTCGGCTGAGCTTCCTCGACAAATGATCCCCATCTAGGCTTCTATGGAGATCGTACTCCGATCGAACTTCTGTAGCGGACAGATTTCGAACGAACTCCTACGACACACGGACTCCAGCAGTCGGACCCCTCCAGTGGATGAACCTCTCCGGCGCCATCCGACATCCACTGCCGGTCGACCCTCTGCCGAATTCTGCGTGAAATCAAACTTCGTCTATGGAAAGCCTCTGACCAAGCTCCTACAGCAAATGGCCCTCGCCTGCAGTATTAACGCCCAAGGCACCCAACGGTAGAAGGCTCGCCAGCAACATCCAAGCTCCTCTCAGATGGATAGCTACCTCTCTCTGCCAGACACCGCAACCGAGCTTCGGCCGACAGGCCTGGACTCCCTGGTAGGCCACAGTAATGGCCACAACTCTGCTCCACTTCCTGCGATGGATTTCGCACGGCTCCACTACTCTCTGACAAGTCGTGACAACAGACACTGCTCCACTCTCCGCAACAGGCTTCACATGGTAGGCCATGGTGATGGCCATGATTCCACTCCACTACTCTTCATAACAAACTCCTCTTGGCCACGAATGGCCCACTACCAGGCGGTTACAAACATCGCTATCAGTCTGTTGCACCCTCTGCCTATAAAAAGGGGACCCCATATACATTATTCTCTAAGCTCTAATTTCTATCTCAAAACTCTACTAAAATTTCTGTTCGAGCACTCCATTCTTGTTCAGGTAGAGAACTGACTTGAGCATCAGAGGATCTTGCTGGAGCACCCCCAACTCTGGTTTAGACTTTCTTTGCAGGTCCCGACGGTGATCACAACTCCCTCGACTCCAGCTTCTCCGACGCCGGTGGATTTTTGTACCAACAGGATTGGCGCTAGAGGAAGGGGCTGTGTCTTCGCAGTACCCTTGTTCTTAAAGGAGCACTCAACGGGACCGCCTCCGGTCATCTTCTCCGACATCCTCTTCTCCTTCCTCTACTAGATCTTCGCCCGATGCCTCCCCGCAAAGCATCCACTCGATGACCTGCAGCCTCCGCGGTCAGATCTCAGGCTCCGACTTCACCTCCAGTTTCTCAGGCTCCTCCTCCTCCTCCTCCTCCGACAACGGTGGTTGGCACGGAGCAATTCAACCTACTGGTTCAGTAGGTCAGAGGCCTCACTGAAGCGGTACAGGCCAGGCAGCAGCAGCAACAGCCGCAGACGTCAGTGCGACTGGAGAGAACGTCGTCGGAACTCCAAAATCTGACGGTAGGATGGGCCACTTGGGCCAGTCGCCCCGTCTTTCCCAAAAAGATGAATCCGAGGGTGGAGAGCCCTCAGTCAGATCATGATTCTACTCCTGAAAGATCTCTACCTCCATTCTGCCAGAAGACCCTCGAGACCCATAGTCGAGAGGATTTTCTGGATCGAAGGCTCCAGGAGATGAACCATCGGATCGAAGAACTCCGCCACGCTCCCCCCACTTATGGTGAGGACATTTGTACTGACCCCCCCTTCTCTCAAATGATCATGTAGGAACCGATCCCACCAAACTTCAAGCTCCCTCAATTTGAAAGCTACGATGGGACTTCGAACCCAATTGACCACCTGGAGGCCTTTCGGACAATGATGCTACTCCATGGTGCACCAGACGCCATCCTGTGTCGAGCTTTTCCATCCACCTTGAAGGGAGCAGCGAGAAACTGGTACTCGATGCTGAAGTCGGGTACAATTTTTTTCTTTGATCAGATGAGCCACCAGTTTGCGGCTCATTTTGTTAGCAGCCGGCATCCGCGAAGGGGTTCAGAGTCCCTCATCAACATCAAGCAAAGGGAGGGGGAGTCCATTCAGGCTTACGTCAACCGTTTCAATGTCGCCGCATTGGAGGTCCGAAACTTGGACCAATCGGTTGCGATGGCCACTCTGAAAGGCGGCCTTCAAAAGAACAACCTTTTATTCTCCCTAGAAAAGAAGTACCCCAGGGATTTTGCTGATTTGCTGGCTCGGGCCAAAGGGTACGCCCGAGCAGAAGAAGCCTTCAAGATGAAGGATGAGGAGATCGCGAGAGAGCGGCAGGCGGGAGACTCGAGTAAGCCCGCAGTCGAAAAAGGGCCAAGAGAAGCTCGGCCACATTCTCGAACTCTTTTCGGGTACAAGCACACCCAGACTCCTCCCCGAGCATGCGGGCAGAGAAGCTTGGAGCGCAGGGTTCGGTGGGGCTCTCCCCTAGGAAGATTCTGTAGGAACCAGATCTAGGGTTTCAGGGTTAGATCTTGAAACTTTTTCAAGATCATACAGCGGAAGACTAAAATAAATCAAAATTTATTTTCTAAGATCAGAAAATCCCTAGATCTAAGATCCTATTACATAATTATTACATAGCATTAAATCAAAAATTAAAATATATATAAATATAGTATGAACTACATGTTGATCATATCAACATGTTTCTATACTAGGTACATCTAATGTATGTATTAAATAATAGATCAGATCTATTACCTTGCAAGTTAGACGCTCTAACCTCACTGATCCAGGCTTAAGGATGATGTTGCAAGCAGCACACGCATCCGGCCTCTAGGAGTCATCCACACGAGCCCACGAATCTCGATCAGAAGTTCTGCTTCAGGAAATCAGCACAGTATGCTAGTACTGCGCTGATCCTTCTTTGATGGTTGATCAGGTGCCTCCTTCTTCTTGATTTGGACTCTTCCAAAGATGGAAAGTAGAAGGAGGAGTTTCAGATCTGAGACACTCTCAGGAAACTCAAGATGGAAGGAGGAAAGATATGAAAATAAAAACCCTAGAAGAAGACCCTCTTCTTCTTCATGTTTTTCTCTCTAGACACCCAAACTTGCATCTTTTATATCTCCACGACCCAAAGGTATTTCTCTTTGATTTTTGGATGACAGAAAGACCTCTCAAGAAACTATCTCCCCTTAAAATTTGATAAAGAAATTCATAATATATAGAGAGATATGATAGAGTCTTTATCTAGGTCAAACACCTAGTCAAGGCTTATCCAAACATGGCAAGTTAAGGGACGCCCAACTCTTGAGCACCTCCTCCATATTTTCGTGCATGGATCACCAGAAAAGGGTGTACAATGTAAACCCTAAAAGCCACGAAAATTCCAAAAAAAATTTGGATAAATTCGGTGTAAAATTGAAAGAGTTTTGGATTTCTAAAACTCTATCTCATAGAATTCGAAATCCAAACTTATTCCTTTTAGATTTGATCCAAACCACCTTCCATGTAAGAAAGAAGAGAAGAGACCTTTTATGAATGTGGGAGAGATCTGGGAGAGGGCTTTTGTCACACAAAATAAGTGGAGATTGGCGTTGAATAAGAGAGAGGGCGTGGAGAAGGTTTATGTGGCGCAAGGTGGAATCCTAGTCCTATTAGGATTCTGTCTCATAACTTGTTTTAATTTGGTTTCCCAAACCAAATCAAATCAAAATTAGATCAACCCAATTAAAATAGGTCTTAACCCAATTAAGAACCTAATTTAATTAGATTAAATTATATTTAAATCTAATTTAATTTTCTAATCAAATTAGAAATTAGATTGACCCAAGTCCTAGTTGAACTAGGACTAGTTTTTCCTTGCACTTGGCTTATCCAATAAACCAATTGGACATGATCCAATCAAGCCCAAACCAAATCTAATTAAATCATATTTAATTAGACTTAATCTCAGCCCATTGTATTAATCAAATTAAGCCAATTAGCAATCGAATTGCTAATCGATCCTCCTGCAACACTTGCACTGGGTTAAATGTCAATCGTATTGATCATTTAACCCTAGAATGATTCTTAATCGTTGATCAACCATCTGATCGGATCATAAACTCTAATGTGTGTGACCTCATAGGTCCGAACTTAAGTTAGTAGCATAGAAATAAATTCTTATACCAATCGAAGTGACCATCTAGCAATGGTACCCGACGTCCGGATAAGTCGAATGTGTAGAACAACATCCTTAGAACCCATGCGGATATAGTTTTCATATAATTCATCCCCTTGACCAAAATGATCATAGGACACCCCAGAGCTCAACTGTCAACTCTGATCAGGTTGTCCACATTGTATTTCAAAATATCAAATCCATCTGATGGATTACCCTGGCCAAGGTTTTGCTAAATTGAAATACAGCGACTCATTCTTCTCCAACTCTTGGAGTGGTCAATCCCATCTCGATCACACTCTGACTTCGCAAGTACTTGACTGTGCCCAGAAGCCTTCCGTCCCTGAATTAGAAATTCAGTTAGTCCAGTACCAAAGCACAGTGAGTTGCTTACAAGTCACTGAGGTGATCTCAAGTCTAAGGGACACTTATACCTATATCCCATCAGAGACATTCTCGACAGCAGAATGCTCTGGAGTTGGTCACGTTCAATGACGATGTACCCTTACATCTCACCTGTATGCCATACCAGTGTCTCCACACTCCTTGGTTAAGAGGACAACCAACCCATATGGCCTACAGCGACCTATGCTCGATAGAAGCTGTCGTCCTTATTAACAGCTTATCATTTGGTCGTGAACAGTTTTAAGGACTAATCGATAAATCCTCTCTTTATCGAATCTAAATAGTCCTAAGGACTTCATCATAACAACGGAGTTCATTAGAAGATGAAAGCTTATGATGAAAATGCCAAATATATTTTATTTATTAACAAATCAATTACAATACTTGGTTGCTCAACCGTCAACAGCTTGACGATTGGCTTTTTGGGACACATTTCCCAACAACTCCCACTTGTCCTAAAGCCACTCGGCACAGTATCTAATACCCATCTTCGACTTGTGGTTGTCGAACTCCTTTATTGCCAGAGCTTTAGTGAAGGGGTCGGCTAGGTTCTCTTTTCTATCGATCTTCTGAAGGTCGACGTCACCTCGATCCACGATCTCTCAGATTGAGTGGAAGTGGTGTAAGATGTGCTTCGTCTGCTGATGTGCTTTGGGTTCCTTCACCTGAGCTATGGCACCAGTGCTGTCGCAGTAAAGCAAGACTGGACCATCGAGGGAGGCTGCTACTCCGAGCTCGTTGATGAATTTCCTCAGCCACCCAGCTTCCTTCGCGGCATCTGATGCTGCGATATACTCCGCTTCACAAACAGAGTCTGCCACAGTATGCTGCTTGGAACTCTTCCAGCAGATGGCTCCACCATTCAGAGTAAAGATATAACCCGACACACTCCTGCTGTCATCATGGTCAGATTGGAAGCTGGAGTCTGTGAACCCCATAAGTTTCAGATCTGACTCGCCATAAACCAACCATTGGTCCTTAGTATTTCTCAAATACTTAAGGATGGCTTTAACCACTTTCTAGTGATTTTCTCCAGGATCAGATTGGTATCTACTCACTACTCCTAGTGAGTATGCCACATCTGGTCTTGTACATATCATGGCGTACATGATAGATCCCACGGCTAAAGCATATGGGACTCTACTCATACGCTCTCTCTCTTCAGGAGTTGTCGGACAATCCTTCTTAGAGAGAGAAATTTCATGGCCTATCGGTAGATAGCCCTTCTTGGAATTTTCCATGCTGAACCTCTTCAGCATAGTGTCTATGTACATGGACTGGGATAACCCAAGCATCCTTTTAGATCTATCCCTATAGATCTTCATCCCTAGGATGTAGGATGCTTCACCCAAGTCATTCATGGAGAACTGTGATGACAACCAAACTTTTATTCCCTGTAGTACGGGGATATCATTCCCGATTAAGAGAATGTCATCCACGTACAAGACAAGGAATATCATAACTGGACCATTTGCCCATTTATAGATGCAGGGCTCTTCTCCATTCTTAATGAAGCCATACGTTTTGATCACCTTATCAAAACGCATGTTCCAACTCCGAGAAGCTTGCTTCAATCCATAAATGGATCTCTGAAGCTTGCACACCTTGGACTCATCTGTGGATGTAAACCCTTCAGGTTGTATCATATACACCTCTTCAGTCAGCTCTCCATTCAGGAAAGCTGTCTTTACATCCATCTGCCAGATCTCATAATCCAGATGGGCAGCTATTGCAAGTATTATCCGAATAGATTTGAGCATTGCCACAGGGAAAAACGTCTCGTCATAGTCAATACCATAACGTTGACGATACCCCTTGGCAACCAGACGGGCTTTATAGGTCTCCACCTTTCCGTCTGCGCCCCTCTTCCTTTTGAAGACCCATTTACACCCAATGGGTTTAACCCCTTCAGGTGGGTCAACCAATGTCCATACATCATTGACCTTCATGGATTTCATTTCAGATTTCATGGCTTCAAGCCATTTCTCGGAATCAGGTCTCTGCATTGCATCCATATAGGTGATCGGATCCTCATTATTCTCATCAATTTTGATGGGATCACCGTCTCGGACCAAGAAACCATAGTATCTATCCGGCTGACGCGGTACTCTACCGGATCGCCTTAATGGTGCAGGTATATTGGGCTCTGGATCTGATCTAATCATATCCGACTCAGGTTCAGCTATTGGTGTCGGTCCTTCTACCTGTTGAACTTCATCAAGTTCAACCTTAGAGGCAACGGTTCCTTCACCAAGGAACTCCTTTTCTAAAAAGATTGCCTTAAGGCTGACGAACACCTTTTGTTCATCAGCATGGTAGAAAAAATATCCTTTTGTCTCTTTGGGGTACCCTATGAATGAGCATTTGTCAAATCTAGGTCCAAGTTTGTCTGTGACTAATCGTTTGACATAGGCCGGGCACCCCCAGACCCTAAGGTGTGAAAGTGCTGGCTTACGTCCCGTCCATATCTCATATGGAGTCTTAATTACAGACTTACTTGGAACCCTATTTAATAGATAACAAGCTGATTCGAGTGCATATCCCCAGAAGGATATCGGCAAGCTAGCAAAACCCATCATGGATCGGACCATGTCTAACAGAGTTCGATTCCTCCTTTCAGACACACCATTATGCTGTGGTGTTCCTGGAGGATTCCATTGGGAGAGAATCCCATTCTCTCCTAGATATGTGAAAAATTCACTAGAAAGGTATTCTCCTCCTCGATCAGATCGAAGAGTTTTAATATTCTTTCCAGTTTGTTTTTCTACTTCACTTCGGAATCGTTTGAACATTTCAAATGAATCCGACTTATGTTTCATCAGATAGAGATATCTATATCGGGATGGGTCATCCGTGAAAGTTATGAAGTAGAAATATCCACCTCTAGCACTGGTGCTCATGGGTCCGCATACATCAGTATGTACTAGGCCCAAGAGCTCAGTAGCTCTCTCACCTTTTTCAGTAAAAGGTGACTTGGTCATTTTACCAAGAAGACAGAACTCACAGGTTGGAAGTGATTCACAATCACTGACTTTGAGGATTCCCTCTTGAGTCAACTTGTTTATTCTGTTCTTATTTATATGACCTAGCCTCCAATGCCATAAGTCGATATTTGACACACTATCTAATCTAGGGTGCTTGCCAGTAGAATAGACTCTTATCAGGCTTGATCTTTTTGGTCTGGCTCTGCACAGATGTCCCAGCCTGAACTTGCACCTTCTTGACTTTCTTCTTCTTATTCTTCTTTCCTTTCTCAAAGGATCGAGAATCAGAAGATGAACCTCCCACTGAGTTCACTGAGTTCACTGACTCCTTGAGGAGTTGGTGATCCTTCTCAAAGTTCTGAAGCAACCCCATTAACCCATGGTAGTTTACTTCAGGCTTTGTCATTCTATAATGAGTGAGGAATGGGAGACAAGACTTGGGCAGCGAGTTCAGTATTGCATTTTCCCAAGCTGCTCATGCAAGGGAAAGTCGAGCTTGCTCAATCGTTCCATCAGCTCGATCATGTACAATACATGATCAGTGACAGAGACTCCATCCCGTATTTTGGCGTTGAAGATGGCACAACTAGTCTTGTGCCTCTCTACATCATCGGGTGTGCCAAAGGTATCCTCCAACACTTGAAGCATGTCCTTTGGCTGAGCCGTCTCGAATCTGCAACTGAACTCGTCGCTCATGATAGCAGCCAGCATGATACAGCGCACCATGGTCCGGTCACTGAGCCACTTCTGGTAAGTGTCTCTGACTGTTCCACGTGCATTGACAGCTGGCTCCTCAGGTGCAGGATCCATTATCACATATAGGATCCGTTCATGCTCCAAGACTATCTTCAACTTTCGGTACCAGCTACCGAAATTGGGTCTCACCAACTTATCATTGTCCAACAATGATCGGAGTGATAGGGAAGTGGCCATATTTGCACAAAAGAAAACCATAACCTAATTAGTAATTGATTCATTAAACCTAAAGATTTGGACTTTAATCAAAAGGTTTCTCCCACTATTTTATTCGAATTGGTAGCCTCTACCTCCAATTCGAGGAATTACCCTAATTCCTTAGCAGGTACTAGAATCCACTTAGACTGCACACAAGCCAACTTTGGTTGGCCAACCCATGTACATCTAAGGGTAGGTTCATAACCAATTGTTTCTCTAAACAATTTCTAGTAATTTTAATTTTGCCCCAGAAACCTAATCAGTAGGCTTTGGCCTCCACTGTAAGGATCCAGTTAGGTCCAACCATTAACATGATCATACTTGGTGTATCTAACCAACGAATGATTAAGCCCAACTTTGGTTGGCTCACCTAACCACCATTAGAGAGACACTTCCAAGTCATCATATGATGAGTGATAATTCCATTAGTCAACAAGCACCAGGCCTTTGGGTCTGCAATGATTATTGAGTTCATGGACTCATTATCAAACACCTTAATGGGAGGCTATGACTCAGTTATCTCCATAACTTTATCATTTTAAGGACCTAATAATTTTAGAAGATTAAATAATATAGAGGATGAGGTCAGATGAACCAGCTTATCATGATCCTCCCACTGACTTCACCAAGTCAGCTTAAGGGAGACCATTAAAAGGGCTGGTCTAGGAGCACCTAAATCAGTCACACTGATTTACCTAGCTGACATGGGTCAGCTCGAATAGTCAAGTGATCCGATCAAAATATAATTTCACCAAGAGGCCAGGTAAGTTCGATCAGTGGGAGGGTCTGCCAAAGCTTGCCTTAGACACCATCATGAATGGCCAGGTAAGCGGGCTCCCAATTAAAAACCACCGGTCTGGTTTACCTTAGACACCAACTGGTTTAATTAGTTTCGATTAGATCAACCTAACAGTTCGTGCTAGACCGCTTAGCCAAGAATCAAGTCCATTTGGTTCTCGTTAAAGACATGGACTTGACCAACTACAACTATTGTAATTGATCTAGAGAATCCTTGACCTAATCTAAGACAACAATTGATTAGATTTAGTCAATTCTCTAATTAAGTCCATCTTTAATCTAACCATAGGTCTAACCTAATTAATGGACCTAGTTCCCACTAACCCATTAACCCAATGTGTTATGATTTGTGTCTTAGGTTCTTCAATTCACAATCCTAGAACCTAATCAAACAACTTCTTAATTCTTAATTAAGTTTTGGGCTGAGGGTTGGGTTTGGCTTTTCAAAAAATCATTTTCATATTTGTAAAACAATTTTACAATATGATTCTATTAACCATATTGCATGTTTGATTCCGAATCAAGATGCAAGTGAAATAAACATGAAACTACTTTAGATCTAATCTAAACAGGTTCATGTAATTGAAACAATTTCAACTTTAAACAATTTTTTTGCACAAAAATTATTAACAAAGAGATTTTATTTCAGATTTAAACATCTTTTAAATCTAATAAATCATAAATTTAATCTAGATCATATCTAACAAATTTATGATTAAAGATAGATCTACACAAACTAGGACAACCTTTGCACTGTAAGGGGTAAACCTTACAGCAGGACAACCTTGCAGTTTGTGATTGATCTAAAATTTTAATTTCAGATTTAATAATCAGATTATAAATTAGATCTAATCTAAGAAATAATCTAAGCATGTATAAATAATCATGTAATAAAGAACCTAGGCTCTGATACCAATTGTAGGAACCAGATCTAGGGTTTCAGGGTTAGATCTTGAAACTTTTTCAAGATCATACAGCGGAAGACTAAAATAAATCAAAATTTATTTTTTAAGATCAAAAAATCCCTAGATCTAAGATCTTATTACATAATTATTACATAGTATTAAATCAAAAATTAAAATATATATAAATATAGTATGAACTACATGTTGATCATATCAACATGTTTCTATACTAGCTACATCTAATGTATGTATTAAATAATAGATCAGATCTATTACCTTGCAAGTTAGACGCTCTAACCTCACTGATCTGGGCTTAAGGATGATGTTGCAATCCGCACACACATCCGGCCTCTAGGAGTCGTCCACACAAGCCCACGAATCTCGATCAGAAGTCCTGCTTCAGGAAATCAGCACAGTATGCTAGTACTGCGCTGATCCTTCTTTGATGGTTGATCAGGTGCCTCCTTCTTCTTGATTTGGACTCTTCCAAAGATGGAAAGTAGAAGGAGGAGTTTCAGATCTGAGACGCTCTCAGGAAACTCAAGATGGAAGAGGAAAGATATGAAAATAAAAACCCTAGAAGAAGACCCTCTTCTTCTTCACGTTTTTCTCTCTAGACACCCAAACTTGCATCTTTTATATCTCCACGACCCAAAGGTATTTCTCTCTGATTTTTGGATGGCAGAAAGGTCTCTCAAAACTTTATCTCTCCTTAAACTTTCATGAAGAAACTCGTCTTATATAGAGAGATATGATAGAGTCCTTGTCTAGGTCAAACACCTAGTCAAGGCTTATCCAAACATGGCAAGTTAAGGGACGCCCAACTCTTGAGCACCTCCTCCATATTTTCGTGCATGGATCACCAAAAAAGTGTGTACAATGTAAATGCTAAAAGCCACAAAAATTTCAAAAAAAATTTGGATAAATTCGGTGCAAATTGAAAGAGTTTTGGATTTCTAAAACTCTATCTCATAGAATTCGAAATCCAAACTTATTCCTTTTAGATTTGATCCAAACCACCTTCCATGTAAGAAAGAAGAGAAGAGACCTTTTGTGAACGTGGGAGAGATCTGGAAGAGGGCTTTTGTCGCACAAAATAAGTGGAGATTGGCGTTGAATAAGAGAGAGGGCGTGGAGAAGGTTTATGTGGCGCAAGGTGGAATCCTAGTCCTACTAGGATTCTGTCTCATAACTTGTTTAATTTGGTTTCCCAAACTAAATCAAATCAAAATTAGATCAACCCAATTAAAATAGGTCTTAACCCAATTAAGAACCTAATTTAATTAGATTAAATTATATTTAAATCTGATTTAATTTTCTAATCAAATTAGAAATTAGATTGACCAAGTCCTAGTTGAACTAGGACTAGTTTTTCCTTGCACTTGGCTTATCCAATAAACCAATTGGACTTGATCCAATCAAGCCCAAACTAAATCTAATTAAATCATATTTAATTAGACTTAATCTCAGCCCATTGGCTTAATCAAATTAAGCCAATTAGTAATCGAATTGCTAATCGATCCTCCTGCAACACTTGCACTAGGTTAAATGTCAATCGTATTGATCATTTAACCCTAGAATGATTCTTAATCGTTGATCAACCATCTGATCGGATCATGAACTCTAATGTGTGTGACCTCATAGGTCCGAACCTAAGCCGGTAGCATAGAAACAAATTCCTATACCAATCGAAGTGACCATCTAGCAATGGTACCCGACGTCCGGATAGGTCGAATGTGTAGAACAACATCCTTAGAACCCATGCGGATATAGTTTTCATATAATTCATCCCCTTGACCAAAATGATCATAGGACACCCAGAGGCTCAACTGTCAACTCTGATCAGGTTGTCCACATTGTATTTCAAAATATCAAATCCATCTGATGGATTACCCTGGCCAAGGTTTTGCTAAATTGAAATACAGCGACTCATTCTTCTCCAACTCTTGGAGTGGTCAATCCCATCTCGATCACACTCTGACTTCGCAAGTACTTGACTGTGCCCAGAAGCCTTCCGTCCCTGAATTAGAAATTCAGTTAGTCCAGTACCAAAGCACAGTGAGTTGCTTGCAAGTCACTGAGGCGATCTCAAGTCTAAGGGACACTTATACCTATATCCCATCAGAGACATTCTCGACAGCAGAATGCTCTGGAGTTGGTCACGTTCAATGATGATGTACCCTTACATCTCACCTGTATGCCATACCAGTGTCTCCACACTCCTTGGTTAAGAGGACAACCAACCCATATGGCCTACAGCGACCTATGCTCGATAGAAGCTGTCGTCCTTATTAACAGCCTATCATTTGGTCGTGAACAGTTTTAAGGACTAATCGATAAATCCTCTCTTTATCGAACTTAAATAGTCCTAAGGACTTCATCATAACAACGGAGTTCATTAGAAGATGAAAGCTTATGATGAAAATGCCAAATATATTTTATTTATTAACAAATCAATTACAATACTTGGTTGCTCAACCGTCAACAGCTTGACGATTGGCTTTTGGGACA
>NC_026007.2:11491722-11615001 GCF_000442705.2 Elaeis guineensis | reverse complement strand
TAGATCAATTACAATAGTTGTAGTCAGTCAAGTCCATGTCTTTAACGAGAACCAAATGGACTTGATTCTTGGCTAAGCATTCTAGCACGAACTGTTAGGTTGATCTAATCGAAACTAATTAAACCAGTTGGTGTCTAAGGTAAACCAGACCGGTGGTTTTTAATTGGGAGCCCGCTTACCTGGCCATTTCTGATGGTGTCTAAGGCAAGCTTTGGCAGACCCTCCCACTGATCGAACTTGCCTGGCCTCTTGGTGAAATTATGTTTTGATCGGATCACTTGACTATTCGAGCTGACCCATGTCAGCTAGGTAAATCAGTGTGACTGATTTAGGTGCTCCTAGACCAGCCCTTTTAATGGTCTCCCTTAAGCTGACTTGGTGAAGCCAGTGGGAGGATCATGATAAGCTGGTTCATCTGACTTCATCCTCTATATTATTTAAATCCTCTAAAATTATTAGGTCCTTAAAATGATAAAGTTATGGAGATAACTGAGTCATAGCCTCCCATTAAGGTGTTTGATAATGAGTCCATGAACTTAATAATCATTGCAGACCCAAAGGCCTGGTGCTTGTTGACTAATGGAATTATCACTCATCATATGACGACTTGGAAGTATCTCTCTAATGGTGGTTAGGTGAGCCAACCAAAGTTGGGCTTAATCATTCGTTGGTTAGACACACCAAGTATGATCATGTTAATGGTTGGACCTAACTGGATCCTTACAGTGGAGGCCAAAGCCTACTGATTAGGTTTCTGGGGCAAAATTAAAATTACTAGAAATTGTTTAGAGAAACAATTGGTTATGAACCTACCCTTAGATGTACATGGGTTGGCCAACCAAAGTTGGGCTTGTGTGCAGTCTAAGTGGATTCTAGTACCCGCTAAGGAATTAGGGTAATTCTTTGAATTGAAGGTAGAGGCTACCAATTCGAATAAAATAGTGGGAGAAACCTTTTGATTAAAGTCCAAATCTTTAGGTTTAATGAATCAATTACTAATTAGGTTATGGTTCTCCTTTGTGCAAATATGGCCACTTCCCTAACGCTCCAATCATTGTTGGACAATGATAAGTTGGTGGGACCCAACTTCGATAGCTGGTACCGAAAGTTGAAGATAGTCCTGGAGCATGAACGGATCCTATATGTGATAATGGATCCTGTACCTGAGGAGCCAGCTGTCAATGCACATGGAACAGTCAGAGACACTTACCAGAAGTGGCTCAGTGACCGGACCACGGTGCGCTGTATCATGCTGGCTGCTATCATGAGCGACGAGTTCAGTCGCAGATTCGAGACGGCTCAGCCAAAGGACATGCTTTAAGTGTTGGAGGATACCTTTGGCACACCCGATGACGTGGAGAGGCACAAGACTAGTTGTGCCATCTTCAACGCCAAAATGCGGGATGGTGCCTCTGTCACTGATCATGTATTGTACATGATCGAGCTGATGGAATGATTGAGCAAGCTCGACTTTTTCTTGCATGAGTAGCTTGGGAAAGATGCAATACTGAACTTGCTGCCCAAGTCTTGTCTCCCATTCCTCACTCATTATAGAATGACAAAGCCTGAAGTAAACTACCATGGGTTAATGGGGTTGCTTCAGAACTTTGAGAAGGATCACCAACTCCTCAAGGAGTCGGTGAACTCAGTGAACACAGTGGGAGGTTCGTCTTCTGGTTCTCGACCCTTTGAGAAAGGAAAGAAGAACAAGAAGAAGAAAGTGAAGAAGGTGCAAGTTCAGGCTGGGACATCAGTGCAGAGCCAGACCAAAATAATCAAGCCTGATAAGAGTCTATTCTACTGGCAAGCACCCTAGATTAGATAGTGTGCCAGATATCTACTTATGGCACTGTAGGCTAGGTCATATAAACAAGAACAGAATAAACAGGTAGACTCAAGAGGGAATCCTCGAAGTCAGTGATTGTGAATCACTTCCAACCTGTGAGTCCTGTATTCTTGGTAAAATGACCAAGTCACCTTTTACTGAAAAAGGTGAGAGAGCTACTGAGCTCTTGAGCCTAGTACATACTGATGTATGTGGGCCCATGAGCACCAGTGCTAGAGGTAGATATTTCTACTTCATAACTTTCACAGATGACCTATCCCGATATGGATATGTCTATTTGATGAAACATAAGTCGGATTCATTTGAAATGTTCAAACGATTCTGAAGTGAAGTAGAAAAATAAACTGGGAAGAGTATTAAAACTCTTCGATCTGATCGAGGAGGAGAATACCTTTCTAGTGAGTTTCTCACATATCTAGGAGAGAATGGGATTCTCTCCCAATGGACTCCTCCAGGAACACCACAGCATAATGGTGTGTTTGAAAGGAGGAATCAGACTTTGTCAGACATGGTACGATCCATGATGGGTTTTTGCTAGCTTGCTGATATCCTTCTGGGGATATGCACTCGAATCGGCCTGTTATCTGTTAAATAGGATTCCAAGTAAGTCTGTAATTAAGACTCCATATGAGATATGGACAGGGCGTAAGCCAGTACTTTCACACCTTAGGGTCTGGAGGTGCCCGGCCTATGTCAAACGATTAGTCACAGACAAACTTGGACCTAGGTCTGAGAAATGCTCATTCATAGGGTACCCCAAAGAGACAAAAGGATATTTTTTCTACCATGCTGATGAACAAAAGGTGTTCGTCAGCCTTAAGGCAATCTTTTTAGAAAAGGAGTTCCTTGGTGAAGGAACCGTTGCCTCTAAGGTTGAACTTGATGAAGTTCAACAAGTAGAAGGACCGACACCAATAGCTGAACCTGAGTCGGATATGATTAGATCACATCCGAAGCCCAATATACCTGCACCATTAAGGCGATCCGGTAGAGTACCGCATCAGCCGGACAGATACTATGGTTTCTTGGTCTGGGACGGTGATCTCTTCGAACTTGATGAGAATAATGAGGATCCGATCACCTATATGGATGCTATGCAGAGACCTGATTCTAAGAAATGGCTTAAAGCCATGAAATTCGAAATGGAGTCCATGAAGGTCAACGATGTATGGACATTGGTTGACCCACCTGAAGGGGTTAAACCCATTAGGTGTAAATGGGTCTTCAAAAGGAAGAGGGGCGCAGATGGAAAGGTGGAGACCTATAAAGCCCGTCTGGTAGCCAAGAGGTATCGTCAATGTTATGGTATTGACTATGACGAGACATTTTTCCCTGTGGCAATGCTCAAATCTATTCGGATAATGATTGCAATAGCTGCCCATCTGGATTATGAGATCTGGCAGATGGATGTAAAGACAGCTTTCCTCAATGGAGAGCTGACCGAAGAGGTGTATATGATACAACCTGAGGGATTTACATCCACAGATGAGTCCAAGGTGTGCAAGCTTCAGAGATCCATTTATGGATTGAAGCAAGCTTCTCGGAGTTGGAACATGCATTTTGATAAGGTGATCAAAACGTATGGCTTCATTAAGAATGGAGAAGAGCCCTGCATCTATAAATGGGCAAATGGTCCAGTTGTGGTATTCCTTGTCTTGTACGTGGAGGACATTCTCTTAATCGGGAATGACATCCCCGCACTACAGGGAATAAAAGTTTGGTTGTCATCACAGTTCTCCATGAAGGACTTGGGTGAAGCATCCTACATCCTAGGGATGAAGATCTATAGGGATAGATCTAAAAGGATGCTTGGGTTATCCCAGTCCATGTACATAGACACTGTGCTGAAGAGGTTCAGCATGGAAAATTCCAAGAAGGGCTATCTACCGATAGGCCAAGGAATTTCTCTCTCTAAGAAGGATTGTCTGACAACTCCTGAAGAGAGAGAGCGTATGAGTAGAGTCCCATATGCTTCAGCCGTGGGATCTATCATGTACGCCATGATATGTACAAGACCAGATGTGGCATACTCACTAGGAGTAGTGAGTAGATACCAATTTGATCCTGGAGAAAATTATTGAAAAGTGGTTAAAGCCATCCTTAAGTATTTGAGAAATACTAAGGACCAATGGTTGGTTTATGGCAAGTCAGATCTGAAACTTGTGGGGTTCACAGACTCCAGCTTCCAATCTGACCATGATGACAGCAGGAGCATGTCGGGTTATATCTTTACTCTGAATGGTAGAGCCATCTGCTGGAAGAGTTCCAAGCAGCATACTGTGGCAGACTCTGTTTGTGAAGCGAAGTATATCGCAGCATCAGATGCCGTGAAGGAAGCTGTGTGGCTGAGAAAATTCATCAATGAGCTCGGAGTAGCACCCTCCCTCGATGGTCCAGTCCTGCTCTACTGCGATAGTACTGGTGCCATAGCTCAGGTGAAGGAACCAAAAGCACATCAGCGGACGAAGCACATCTTGCGCTGCTTCCACCTGGTCCGAGAGATCGTGGATCAAGGTGACGTCGACCTTCAGAAGATCGATTGAAAGGAGAACCTAGCCGACCCCTTCACTAAAGCCCTGGCAATAAAGGAGTTCGACAACCACAAGTCGAAGATGGGTATTAGATATTGTGCCGAGTAGCTTTAGGACAAGTGGGAGTTGTTGGAAAATGTGTCCCAAAAAGCCAATCATCAAGCTATTGACGGTTGAGCAACCAAGTATTGTAATTGATTTGTTAATAAATAAAATATATTTGGCATCTTCATCATAAGCTTTCATCTTCTAATAAACTCCATTGTTATGATGAAGTCCTTAGGACTATTTAGGTTCGATAAAGAGAGGATTTATCGATTAGTCCTTAAAACTGTTCACGACCAAATGATAAGCTGTTAATAAGGACGACAGCTTCTATCGAGCATAGGTCACTGTAGGCCATATGGGTTGGTTGTCCTCTTAACCAAGGAGTGTGGAGACACTGGTATGACATACAGGTGAGATGTAAGGGTACATCGTCATTGAACGTGACCAACTCCAGAGCATTCTTCTGTCGAGAATGTCTCTGATGGGATATAGGTATAAGTGTCCCTTAGACTTGAGATCGCCTCAGTGACTTGCAAGCAACTCATTGTGCTTTGGTACTGGACTAACTGAATTTCTAATTCAGGGATGGAAGGCTTCTGGGCACAGTCAAGTACTTGCGAAGTCAGAGTGTGATCGAGATGGGATTGACCACTCCAAGAGTTGGAGAAGAATGAGTCGATGTATTTCAATTTAGCAAAACCTTGGCCATGGTAATCCATCAGATGGATTTGATATTTTGAAATACAATGTGGACAACCTGATCAGAGTTGACAGTTGAGCTCTGGGGTGTCCTATGATCATTTTGGTCAAGGGGATGAATTATATGAAAACTATATCCGCATGGGTTCTAAGGATGTTGTTCTACACATTCGACCTATCCGGTCGTCGGGTACCATTGCTAGATGGTCACTTCGATTGGTATAGAAATTTATTCCTATGCTACCGGCTTAGGTTCGGATCTATGAGGTCACACACATTAGAGTTCATGATCCGATCGGATGGTTGATCAACGATTAAGAATCGTTCTAGGGTTAAATGATCAATACGATTGACATTTAACCCAGTGCAAGTGTTGCAGGAGGATCTATTAGCAATTCGATTGCTAATTGGCTTAATTTGATTAAGCCAATGGGCTGAGATTAAGTCTAATTAAATATGATTTAATTAGATTTGATTTGGGCTTGATTGGATCAAGTCCAATTGGTTTATTGGATAAGCCAAGTGCAAGGAAAAACTAATCCTAGTTCAACTAGGACTTGGGTCAATCTAATTTCTAATTTGATTAGAAAATTAAATCAAATTTAAATATAATTTAATCTGATTAAATTAGATTTTTAATTGGGTTAAGACCTATTTTAATTGAGTTGATCTAATTTTGATTTGATTTGGTTTGGGAAACCAAATTAAAACAAGTTATGAGACAGAATCCTAGTAGGACTAGGATTCCACCTTGCGCCACATAAGCCTTCTCCATGCCCTCTCTCTTATTCAACGCCAATCTCCACTTATTTTGTGTGACAAAAGCCCTCTCCCAGATCTCTCCCACGTTCACAAAAGGTCTCCTCTCTTCTTTTTTACATGGAAGGTGGTTTGGATCAAATCTAAAAGGAATAAGTTTGGATTTCGAATTCTATGAGATAGAGTTTTAGAAATCCAAAACTCTTTCAATTTTGCACTGAATTTATCCAAATTTATTTTAAAATTTTCGTGGCCTTTAGGGTTTACATTGTGCACCCTTTTCTTGTGATCCATACATGAAAATATGGAGGAGGTGCTCAAGAGTTGGGCGTCCCTTAACTTGCCATGTTTGGATAAGCCTTGACTACGTGTTTGACCTAGATAAGGACTCTATCATATCTCTCTATATAAGATGAGTTTCTTCATGAAATTTTAGGGAGAGATAGATATTTGAGAGAACTTTCTTTCATCCAAAAATCATAGAGAAATACCTTTGGGTCATGGAGATATAAAAGACGCAAGTTTGGGTGTCTAGAGAGAAAAATGTGAAGAAGAAGAGGGTCTTCTTCTAGGGTTTTTATTTTCATATCTTTCTTCCTTCCATCTTGAGTTTCCTGAGAGTGTCTCAGATCTAAAACTCCTCCTTCTACTTTCCATCATTGGAAGAGTCTAAATCAAGAAGAAGGAGGCACCTGATCAACCATCAAAGAAGGATCAGCGCAGTACTAGCATACTGTGCTGATTTCCTGAAGCAGGACTTCTGATCGAGATTCGTGGGCTCGTGTGGATGACTCCTAGAGGCTGGATGCGTGTGCGGCTTGCAACATCATCCTCAAGCCCAGATCAGCAAGGTTAGAACGTCTAACTTGCAAGGTAATAGATCTGATCTATTGTTTAATACATACATTAGATGTAGTATAGAAACATGTTGATATGATCAACATGTAGTTCATGCTATATTTATATATTTTAATTTCTGATTTAATGTCATGTACTAATCATGCAATAGGATCTTAGATCTAGAGATTTTTTGATTTTAAAAAATAAATTTTAATTTATTTTAGTCTTCCACTGTATGATCTTGAAAAAGTTTCAAGATCTAACCCTGAAACCCTAGATCTGGTTCCTACACTATGTACATGGACTGGGATAACCCAAGCATCCTTTTAGATCTATCCCTATAGATCTTCATCCCTAGGATGTAGGATGCTTCACTCAAGTCCTTCATGGAGAACTGTGATGACAACCAAATTTTTATTCCCTGTAGTGCGGGGATGTCATTTCCGATTAAGAGAATGTCATCCATGTATAAGACAAGGAATACTACAACTGGACCATTTGCCCATTTATAGATGCAGGGCTCTTCTCCATTCTTAATGAAGCCATACGTTTTGATCACCTTATCAAAATGCATGTTCCAACTCTGAGAAGCTTGCTTCAATCCATAAATGGATCTCTGAAGCTTGCACACCTTGGACTCATCTGTGGATATAAACCCCTCAGGTTGTATCATATACACCTCTTCGGTCAGCTCTCCATTCAGGAAAGCTGTCTTTCCATCCATCTGTCAGATCTCATAATCTAGATGGGCAGCTATTGCAAGCATTATCCGAATGGATTTGAGCATTGCCACAGGAGAAAACGTCTCATCATAGTCAATACCATAACGTTGACGATACCCCTTGGCAACCAGATGGGCTTTATAGGTCTCCACCTTTCCGTCTGCGCCCCTCTTCCTTTTGAAGACCCATTTACACCCAATGGGTTTAACCCCTTCAGGTGGGTCAACCAATGTCCATACATTGTTGACCTTCATGGACTCCATTTCGAATTTCATGGCTTCAAGATATTTCTCGGAATCAGGTCTCTGCGTTGCATCCATATAGGTGATCGGATCCTCATTATTCTCATCAAGTTCGATAGGATCACCGTCCCAGACCAAGAAACCATAGTATCTGTCCGACTGATGCGGTACTCTACCGGATCGCCTTAATGGTGCAGGTTCATTGGGCTCCAGATCTGATCTAATCATATCCGACTTAGGTTCAGCTATTGATGTCGGTCTTTCTACCTGTTGAACTTCATCAAGTTCAACCTTAGAGGCAACGGTTCCTTCACCAAGGAACTTCTTTTCTAAAAAGATTACCTTAAGACTGACGAACACCTTTTGTTCATCAGCATGGTAGAAAAAATATCCTTTTGTCTCTTTGGGATACCCTATGAATAAGCATTTGTCAGACCTAGGTCCAAGTTTGTCTGTGACTAATCGTTTGACATAGGCCGGGCACCCCCAGACCCTAAGGTGTAAAAGTGCTGGCTTACGTCCTGTCCATATCTCATATGGAGTCTTAATTACAGACTTACTTGGAATCCTATTTAACAAATAATAGGTCGATTCGAGTGCATATCCCCAGAAGGATATCGACAAGCTAGCAAAACCCATCATGGATCAGACCATGTCTAACAGAGTCCGATTCCTCCTTTCAGACACACCATTATACTGTGGTGTTCCTGGAGGAGTCCATTGGGAGAGAATCCCATTCTCTCCTAGATATGTGAGAAACTCACTAGAAAGGTATTCTCCTCCTCGATCAGATCGAAGAGTTTTAATACTCTTCTCTGTTTGTTTTTCTACTTCACTTCGGAATCGTTTGAACATTTCAAATGAATCCGACTTATTTTTCATCAGATAGACATATCCATATCGGGATAGGTCATCCGTGAAAGTTATGAAGTAGAAATATCCATCTCTAGCACTGGTGCTCATGGGCCCGCATACATAGTATGTACTAGACCCAAGAGCTCAGTAGCTCTTTCACCTTTTCCAGTAAAGGATGACTTGGTCATTTTATCAAGAAGACAGGACTCACAGGTTGGAAGTGATTCACAATCACTGACTTCGAGGATTCCCTCTTGAGTCAACCTGTTTATTCTGTTCTTGTTTATATGACCTAGTCTACAGTGCCATAAGTAGATATCTGACACACTATCTAATCTAGGGTGCTTGCCAGTTGAATAGACTCTTATCAGGTTTGATCTTTTTGGTCTGGCTCTGCACTGATGTCCCAGCCTGAACTTACACCTTCTTCACTTTCTTCTTCTTGTTCTTCTTCCCTTTTTCAAAGGGTCGAGAACTAGAAGATGAACCTCCCACTGAGTTCACCGACTCCTTTTGAAGTTGGTGATCCTTCTCAAAGTTCTGAAGCAACCCCAGTAATTCATGGTAGTTCTCTTCAAGCTTTGTCATTCTATAATGAGTGAGGAATGGGAGATAAGACTTTGGCAGCGAGTTCAGTATTGCATCTTTCCCAAGCTGCTCATGTAAGGAAAAGCCGAGCTTGCTCAATCGTTCCATCAGCTCGATCATGTACAATACATGATAGTGATAGAGGCACCATCCTGCATTTTGGCATTGAAGATGGCACAACTAGTCTTGTGTCTCTCGACGTCATCGGATGTGTCAAAGGCATCCTCCAACACTTGAAGCATGTCCTTTAGCTGAGCCGTCTCGAATCTGCGACTGAACTCGTCGCTCATGGTAGCCAGCATGATACACGCACCATGGTCTGGTCACTGAGCCACTTTTGGTAAATATCTCTGACTGTTCCATGTGCATTGACAGCTAGCTCCTCAGGTGCAGGATCCATTATCACATATAGGATCCGTTCATGCTCCAGGACTATCTTCAACTTTCGGTACCAGCTATCGAAGTTGGGTCCCACCAACTTATTATTGTCCAACAATGATTGGAGCGATAGGGAAGTGGCCATATTTTCACAAAGGAGAACCATAACCTAATTAGTAATTAATTCATTAAACCTAAAGATTTGGACTTTAATCAAAAGTTTCTCTCACTATTTTATTCGAATTGGTAGCCTCTACCTCCAACTCGAGGAATTACCCTAATTCCTTAACGGGTACTAGAATCCACTTAGACTGCACACAAGCCCAACTTTGGTTGGTCAACCCATGTACATCTAAGGGTAGGTTCATAACCAGTTGTTTCTCTAAATAATTTCTAGTAATTTTAATTTTGCCCCAGAAACCTAATCAGTAGGCTTTGGCCTCCACTGTAAGGATCCGGTTAGGTCCAACCATTAACATGATCATACTTGGTGTATCTAACCAACGAATGATTAAGCCCAACTTTGGTTGGCTCACCTAACCACCATTAGAGAGACACTTCCAAGTCGTCATATGATGAGTGATAATTTCATTAGTCAACAAGCACCAGGCCTTTGGGTCTGCAATGATTATTGAGTTAATGGACTCATTATCAAACACCTTAATAGGAGGCTATGACTCAGTTATCTCCATAACTTTATCATTTTAAGGATCTAATAATTTTAGAAGATTTAAATAATTTAGAGGATGAGGTCAGATGAACCAGCTTATCATGATTCTCCCACTGGCTTCACCAAGTCAGCTTAAGGGAGACCATTAAAAGGGCTGGTCTAGGAGCACCTAAATCAGTCACACTGATTTACCTAGCTGACATGGGTCAGCTCGAATAGTCAAGTGATCCGATCAAAACATAATTTCATCAAGAGGCCAGGTAAGTTCGATCAGTGGGAGGGTCTACCGAAGCTTGCCTTAGACACCATCAGAAATGGCCAGGTAAGCGGGCTCCCAATTAAAAACCACCGGTCTGGTTTACCTTAGACACCAACTGGTTTAATTAGTTTCGATTAGATCAACCTAACCGTTCGTGCTAGACCGCTTAGCCAAAAATCAAGTCCATTTGGTTCTCGTTAAAGACATGGACTTGACCAACTACAACTATTGTAATTGATCTAGAGAATCCTTGACCTAATCTAAGACAACAATTGATTAGATTTAGTCAATTCTCTAATTAAGTCCATCTTTAATCTAACCATAGGTCTAACCCAATTAATGGACCTAATTCCCACTAACCCATTAACCCAATGTGTTATGATTTGTGTCTTAGGTTCTTCAATTCACAATCCTAGAACCTAATCAAACAACTTCTTAATTCTTAATTAAGTTTTGGGCTGAGGGTTGGGTTTGGCTTTTCAAAAAATAATTTTCATATTTGTAAAACAATTTTACAATATGATTCTACCAACCATATTGCATGTTTGATTCATAATCAAGATACAAGTGAAATAAACATAAAACTACTTTAGATCTAATCTAAACAGGTTCATGTAATTGAAATAATTTTAACTTTAAATAATTTCTTTGCACAAAAATTATTAACAAAGAGATTTTATTTTAGATTTAAATATCTTTTAAATCTAATAAATCATAAATTTAATCTAAATCATATCTAACAAATTTATGATTAAAGATAGATCTACACAAACTAGGACAACCTTTGCACTGTAAGGGGTAAACCTTACAGCAGGACAACCTTGCAGTTTGTGATTGATCTAAAATTTTAATTTTAGATTTAATAATTAGATTATAAATTAGATCTAATCTAAGAAATAATCTAAGCATGTACAAATAATCATGTAATAAAGAACCTGGCTCTGATACCAATTGAAAGAACCAGATCTAGGGTTTCAGGGTTAGATCTTGAAACTTTTTTAAGATCATACAGCGGAAGACTAAAATAAATCAAAATTTATTTTCTAAAACTAGAAAATCTCTAGATCTAAGATCTTATTACATGATTATTATATAGCATTAAATCAAAAATTAAAATATATAAATATAGCATGAACTACATGTTGATCATATCAACATGTTTCTATACCACATCTAATGTATGTATTAAACAATAGATCAGATCTATTACCTTGTAAGTTAGATGCTCTAACCTCACTGATCCGGGCTTAAGGATGATGTTGCAAGCCGCACATGCATCCAGCCTCTAGGAGTCATCCACACAAGCCCACGAATCTCGATCAGAAGTCCTGCTTCAGGAAATCAGCATAGTATGCTAGTACTGCACTGATCCTTCTTTGATGGTTGATCAGGTGCCTCCTTCTTCTTGATTTGGACTCTTCCAAAGATGAAAAGTAAAAGAAAGAGTTTCAGATCTGAGAACTCTCAGGAAACTCAAGATGGAGGGAGGAAAGATATGAAAACAAAAAACCCTAGAAGAAGACCCTCTTCTTCTTCACATTTTTCTCTCTAGACACCCTAACTTGCATCTTTTATATCTCCATGACCCAATAGTTTTTCCTCTAATTTTTAGTGACACAAAGGTCTCTCAAATATCTATCTTCTCCTAAAATTTCACAAATAAACTCGTTTTATAAAGAGAGATATGATAGAGTCTTGTCTAGGTTAAATACTTAGTCAAGGCTTATCCAAACATGGCAAGTTAAGGGGCGCCCAACTCTTGAGCACCTCCTCCATATTTTGATGAATGGATTACCAGCAAAGGGTTCACAATGTATATCCTAAAAGCCATAAAAATTACAAAAAAAAATTGGATAAATTTGGTGCAAAATTGAAAGAGTTTTGGATTTCTAAAACTCTATCTCATAGAATTCGAAATCCAAACTTATTCCTTTTTGATTTGATCCAAACCACCTTCCATGTAAGAAAGAAGAGAGGAAACCTTTTGTGAACGTGGGAGAGGGCTTTTTTCACACAAAATAAGTGGAGATTGGCATTGAATAAGAGAGAGGGCGTGGGGAAGGCTTATGTGGTGCAAGGTGGAATCCTAGTCTTACTAGGATTCTATCTTATGACTTGTTTTAATTTGGTTTTCCAAACCAAATCAAATCAAAATTAGATCAACCTAATTAAAATAGATCTTAACCCAATTGAAAACCTAATTTAATCAGATTAAATTAGATTTAAATCTGATTTAATTTTCTAATCAAATTAGAAATTAGATTGACCCAAGTCCTAGTTGAACTAGGACTAGTTTTTCCTTGCACTTGGCTTATCCAATAAACCAATTAGACTTGATCCAATCAACCCCAAACTAAATCCAATTAAATCATATTTAATTAGATTTAATCTCATCCCATTGGCTTAATCAAATTAAGCCAATTAGCAATTGAATTGCTAATCGATCCTCCTGCAATACTTGCACTGAATTAAATGTCAATCGTATTGATCATTTAACCCTAGAATGATTCTTAATCGTTGATCAACCATCTGATTGGATCATGAACTCTATTGCGTATGATCTCATAGGTCCGAACTTAATTCGGTAGCACAAGAATAAATTTTTGTACCAATCGAAGTGACCATCTAGCAATGGTACCCGACGATCGGATAGGTCGAATGTGTAGAACAACATCCTCAGAACCCATACGGATATAGTTTTCATATAATTCATCCCCTTGACCAAAATGATCATAGGAACCTCAGAGTTCAACTGTCAACTCTGATCAGGTTTCCACATTGTATTTCAAAATATCAAATCCATCTGATGGATTACCCTGGCCAAGATTTTGCTAAATTGAAATACAGCGACTCATTCTTCTCCAACTCTTGGAGTGGTCAATCCCATCTCGATCATACTCTGACTTCGTAAGTACTTGACTGTGCCCAGAACCTTCCATCCCTGAATTAGAAATTCAGTTAGTCCAGTACCAAAGCACAGTGAGTTGCTTGCAAGTCACTAAGGCGATCTCAAGTCTAAGGGACACTTATACCTATATCCCATCAGAGACATTCTCGATAGCAGAATGCTCTGGAGTTGGTCACGTTCAATGATGATGTACCCTTACATATCACCTATATGCCATACCAGTATCTTCACACTCTTGGTTAAGAGGACAACCAACCCATATGGCCTACAGCGACCTATGCTCGATAGAAGCTGTCGTCCTTATTAACAGCCTATCATTTGATCGTGAACAGTTTTAAGGACTAATTGATAAATCTCTCTTTATCGAACTTAAATAGTCCTAAGAACTTCATCATAAAAACGGAGTTCATTAGAAGATGAAAGCTTATGATGAAGATGCCAAATATATTTTATTTATTAACAAATCAATTACAATACTTGGTTGCTCAACCGTCAACAGCTTGACGATTGGCTTTTTGGGACACATTTCCCAACATATGGTTGTGGACCAAGTCAAAGTAAAAATTAGTTTGGATTTCAAATTGTATGAGATAGAATTTTAGAAACCAAAACTCTGAAATTAGTTTGGATTTTAAATTGTATGAGATAGAATTTTAGGAAACCAAAACTCTTTTCTTATGGTACTGATTTTATCCAAATTTTTTCTAAAATTTTTATGGATTTTATGGCACATATTGTATGCCCTTTGCTAGTGGTCCATGGTAGAAAAAGAAGGAGGAGGTGCCCAAGAGTTAGGCACCAGTTGTCTTGCCCTGTTTGGATTTTTCTTGACAAGGTATTTGACCTAGACAAAGATTCTTCATATCTCATTATTTAAGATAAATTTTTTCTTAAAATTTTTGTGAATTATAGAGTATTGAGAGACCTTTGGAGCATATGAAAATCAAAGAGAAAGAGTATTGGGGCATGGAGATATAATAGACACAAAACTAAATATCTAGGAGAGAGCAAAGAGAAGAAGAAGAGGGTCTTCTTCTAGGGTTGCTGAGTTCACCTCTTCTCTTCCTCCATCTATGTATTTTCTAAGAGTGTCTCACATCTAAAAATCCTTCTCCTACTTCTCATCTTTGAAGAGTCCAAATCAAGAAGAAGGAGGTATCTGATCAACCATCGAAGAAGGATCAGCACAGTACTAGCGTACTGTGCTGATTTCCTAGACCAGGACTTTTGATCGTGATTCGTGGGCTCGTGTGGATGACTCTTAGAGACCGGATGTGTGTGTGGCTCACAATATCATCCTCAAGTCCAGATCAGCAAAGTTAGAACATCTAACTTGCAAGGTAATAGATCTGATCTATTATATTTTACATACTTTAGATGTAGTATACAAACATGTTGATATGATCAACATGTAGTTCTTGCTCTTTTTATTTTAATTTTTTATTTAATATCATATAATAATCATGTAATAGAATCTTAGATCTAAAATTTTTTAATTTTATAAGATAAATTTTGATTTATTTTAGTCTTTCATTGCCTGATCTTGAAAAAGTTTCAGGATCTAACCCTGAAACTCTAGATCTGGTTCCTTCAATTGGTATCAGAGCCTAGGTTGTTTATTACATGATTATTTATACATGCTTAAATTATTTTTTAGATTAGATTTAATTTATAATCTGATTGTTAAATCTGAAATTAAAATTTTTAGATCAATCATGAACTGTAGGTTGTCCTACTGTAAGGTTTACCCCTTACAATGCAAAGGTTGTCTTAATTCTTATAGATCTATCTTTAATCATAAATTTATTAGATATGATCTAGATTAAATTTATAATTTATTAGATTTAAAAGATATTTAAATCTAAAATAAAATCTCTTTGTTAATAATTTTTGTGCAAAAAACTATCATATATTTGTTTGGAAATTTACGTAGTTTAAAGTTGAAATTGTTTCAATTACATGAACTGTTTAGATTAGATCTAAAGTAGTTTCATGCTTATTTTACTTACATTTTGATTATGAATCAAACATGCAACTTGGTTGGTAGAACCATATTGTAAAAATATTTTACAAATATAAAATTATTTTTGAAAAGTCGAACCCCAACCCTCAGTCCAAAACTTAATTGAGAATTAAGAAGTTGTTTGATTAGGTTCTAGGATTTGAATTGAAGAACCTAAGACACAAACCATAACACATTGGGTTAATGGGTTAGTGGTAATTAGGTCCATTAATTGGGTTAGACCTAAGGTTAGATTAAAGATGGACTTAATTAGAGAATTGACTAAGTCTAATCAATTATTGTCTTAGATTAGGTCAAGATTCTTTAGATCAATTGCAATAGTTATAGTTGGTCAAGTCCATGTCTTTAACGAGAACCAAGTGGACTTGATTCTTGGCTAAGCGGTCTAGCACAAACTGTTAGGTTGATCTAATCGAAACTAATTAAACCAATTGGTGTCTAAGGTAAATCAGACCGGTAGTTTTTAATTGGAAGCCAGCTAACCTGACCATTTCTGATGGTGTCTAAGGCAAGCTTTGGCAGACCTCCCATCGATCGAACTTACCTGGCCTCTTGGTGAAATTATATTTTGATCGGATCACTTGACTCTTCGAGCTGACCCATGTCAGCTAGGTAAACCAGTGTGATTGATTTAGGTGCTCCTAGACCAGCTCTTTTAATGGTCTCCCTTAAGCTAACTTGGTGAAGCCAGTGGGAGGATCATGATAAGCTGGTTCATCTGACCTCCTCCTCTAAATCAATTAAATCTTCTAAAATTATTAGGTCCTTAAAATGAAATAATAATGATGATAACTAGATCATAGCCTCCCATTAAGTGGATGATAATATGTCCATCAGTTGGATAATCATTGGAGGCCCAAAGGTCTAGTGCTTATCGGTTGATGGCATTATCATTCATTATATGATTTCTTGATGTATCTTTC
Organism: Elaeis guineensis; assembly: GCF_000442705.2. Lineage (NCBI taxonomy): Eukaryota > Viridiplantae > Streptophyta > Magnoliopsida > Arecales > Arecaceae > Elaeis > Elaeis guineensis. The sequence goes on along the minus strand of NC_026007.2, from coordinate 11,598,710 downwards.
TAAATGGTGGTTAGGTTAGCCAAGCAAAGTTGGGCCTAATCATTCATTAGCTAGATGGGCCAAGTATGGTCATGTTAATGGTTGGACCTTACCAGACCTTTTCAGTGGAGGCCAAAGCCTACTGATTAGGGACTTGGGCAAAATTAAAATAACTAGAAATTATTTAGAGAAATAATTGGTTATGAACCTATTCTTAGATATACATGGGTTGGCCAACCAAAGTTGGGCTTGTGTGCAGTCTAAGTGGATTCTAATACCCACTAAAAAATTAGGGTAATTCCTCGAATTGAAAGTAGAGGCTACCAATTTGAATAAAATAGTGGAAGAAACTTTTTTATTAAAGTCCAAATATTTAGGTTTAATGAATGATTTACTAATTAGGTTATGATTTTCTTTTGTGCAGATATGGCCACTTCCCTATCACTCCGATCATTGTTGGACAATGATAATTTGGTGGGACTCAACTTCGATAGCTGGTACCAAAAGTTGAAGATAGTCCTAGAGCATGAACGGATCCTATATATGATAACAGATCCTACACCTATGGAGCCAACTGTCAATGCACGTAGAACAGTCAGAGATACTTACCAAAAGTGGCTCAGTGACCGACCACGGTGTGCTGCATCATGCTGACTGCCATGAGCAACGAGTTCAGTCGTAGATTTAAGATGGCTCAGCCAAAGGACATGCTTCAAGTGTTGGAGGATGCCTTTGGCACATTCGATGACGTGGAGAGGCACAAGACTAGTTGTGCCATCTTCAATGCCAAAATGCAGGATGGTTCCTCTATCACTAATCATGTATTGTACATGATCGAGCTGATGGAGCGTTTGACCAAGCTCGATTTTTTCTTGCATGAGTAGCTTGGGAAAGATGCAATACTGAACTCGCTGCCCAAGTCTTATCTCCCATTCCTCACTTATTATAGAATGATAAAGCCTGAAGTAAACTACCATGGGTTACTGGGGTTGCTTCAGAACTTTGAGAAGGATCACCAACTCCATAAGGAGTCGGTGAACTTAGTGGGAGGTTTGTCTTCTGGTTCTCGATCCTTTGAGAAAGGAAAGAAGAACAAGAAGAAGAAAGTGAAGAAGGTGCAAGTTCAGGCTGGGACATCAGTGCATGACCAGATCAGAAAGATCAAGCTTGATAAGAGTCAAACTGAATGCTTTTTTTGCAAGAAGTAGGGGCACTGAAGAGGAACTATCCTCAGTACATTGCCTCCTGGATCCAAACAGGCAGAGAAAGAAGCAAGCTATTACTAGGCAAGGTATTTATATGATAACTCCTTGCAATTTCTCTATTTGTGATATAACTGACTGGGTATTGGATACTGGTAGCCCTTACCATATTTGCAATTCATTGCAGGGGTTGAAGGTCAGTAAGAGATTCGAGCAAGATGAGAGGTTCCTGAACATTAGAGATGAAAGATCAGTTTCAGTTCTAGCATTAGGAATCTTGAAACTTGTATTGGAGTCCCATACCGTTGTTCTTAATGATTGTCATTTCTATCTCAATTTCTTTTTAAATGTTATTTCTGTAGGCCTTCTGATAAAAATGATTATTAAATTTCAATAAAGAAATAAGTTTATAATATCATTATGAATGATGTTACTATTTTTTGTGGATATTTGAACAATGGTGTGTATATGTTATCACAACCTGTTAACATAGTCTATTTTACTGGCAAACACCTTAGATTAGACGGTGTATCAGATATCTACTTATGGCACTGTAGGCTTGGTCATATAAACAAGAATAGGATAAACAGGTTGACTCAAGAGGAAATCTTAGAAGTCAGTGATTGTGAATGACTTCCAACCTGTGAGTCTTATCTTCTTGGCAAAATGATCAAGTCACCTTTTACTGAAAAAGGTGAGAGAGCTACTGAGCTCTTGAGCCTAGTACATACTGATGTATGCAGGTCCATGAGTATAAGTGCTAGAGGTGGATATTTCTACTTCATCACTTTCACAGATGATCTATCTAGATATGGATATGTCTATCTGATGAAACATAAGTCGGATTCATTTGAAATGTTTAAATGATTCCGAAGTGAAGTAGAAAAATAAACTGAAAAGAGTATTAAAACTCTTCGATCTGATCGAGAAGGAGAATACCTTTCTGATGAGTTTCTCACATATCTAGGAGATAATGGGATTCTCTCCCAATGGACTCCTCCAGGAACACCACAGCATAATGATGTGTCTAAAAGGAAAATCGGACTCTGTTAAACATGGTCCGATTCATGATGGGTTTTGCCAGCTTGCGGATATCCTTCTGGGGATATGCACTCGAATCGACCTGTTATCTATTAAATAGGATTCCAAGTAAGTCTGTAATTAAGACTCCATATGAGATATAGATAGGACGTAAGCCAGTACTTTCACATCTTAGGGTCTGGGGGTGTCCGACCTATGTCAAACGGTTAGTTACAGATAAACTTAGATCTAGGTCTGACAAATGCGCATTCATAGGGTACCCCAAAGAGACCAAAGGATATTTTTTCTACCATACTGATGAACAAAAGATGTTCATCAGCTTTAAGGCAATCTTTTTAGAAAAGAAGTTCTTGGTGAAGAAACTATTGTCTTTAAGGTTGAACTTGATGAAGTTCAACAGGTAGAAGGACCGACACCAATAGCTGAACCTAAGTCAGATTTGATTAGATCAGATCCAGAGCCCAATGTACCTACACCATTAAGGCGATCTGATAGAGTACCACGTCAGCCGGATAGATACTATGGTTTCTTGATCTGAGATGGTGATCCTATCAAACTTGATGAGAACGATGAGGATCCGATCACCTATATGGATACAATGCAGAGACCTAATTTTAAGAAATGGCTTGAAGCCATGAAATTCGAAATAGACTCCATAAAGATCAATGATGTATGGACATTGGTTGACCCACCTAAAGGGATTAAACCCATTGGGTGTAAATGGGTCTTCAAAAGGAAGAGGGACGCAGACGAAAAGGTGGAGATCTATAAAGCCCGTCTGGTTGCCAAGGGATATCGTCAACATTATGGTATTGACTATAACGAGACGTTCTCTCCTGTGGCAATGCTCAAAATCATTCGGATAATGCTTGCAATAGCTGCCCATCTGGATTATGAGATCTGGCAGATGGATGTAAAGACAGCTTTCCTGAATGGAGAGCTGACCGAAGAGGTGTATATGATACAACCTAAGAGGTTTATATCCACAGATGAGTCCGAGGTGTGCAAGCTTTAGAGATCCATTTATGAATTGAAGCAAGCTTCTCAGAGTTGCAACATGCATTTTGATAAGGTGATCAAAACGTATGACTTCATTAAGAACGGAGAAGAATTTTGTATCTATAAATAGACAAATAGTTCAGTTGTGGTATTCCTCATCTTATATGTGACTAATATTCTCTTAATCGAGAATGACATCCCCGCACTACAAAGAATAGAAGTTTGGTTGTCATCGTAGTTCTCCATGAAGGACTTGGGTGAAGCATCCTACATTTTAGGGATGAAGATCTATAGGGATAGATCTAAAAGGATGCTTGGGTTATCCCAGTCTACATATATAGATATCATTCTGAAGAGGTTTAGCATAGAGAATTTCAAGAAGGCTATCTACCGATAGGTCATGAAATTTCTCTCTCTAAGAAGGATTGTCCGATAACTGCTGAAGAGAAAGAGCGTATGAGTAGAGTCCCATATGCTTCGACCGTGAATCTATCATGTACACCATGATATATACAAGGCCAGATGTGACGTACTCACTAGGAGTAGTGAGTAGATACCAATCTGATCCTAGAGAAAACACTGGAAAGTGGTTAAAGCCATCCTTAAGTATTTGAGAAATACTAAGGACCAATGGTTGGTTTATGGTGAGTCAGATCTGAAACTTGTGGGGTTCACAAACTCTAGCTTTCAATCTGACCATGATGATAGCAGAAACGTGTCGGGTTATATCTTTACTCTGAATGGTGGAGCCATCTACTGGAAGAGTTCCAAGCAGCATACTGTGGCAGACTCTGTTTGTGAGATGGAGTACACTGCAGCATCAGATGCCACAAAAATACTGTGTGACTGAGAAAATTCATCACCAAGCTCGGAGTAGCACCCTCCGTCGATGGTCCGATCCTGCTCTACTGCGACAGCACTGGTGCCATAGCTCAGGTGAAGGAACCCAAAGCACACCGATGGATGAAGCACATTTTGCGTCGCTTCCAGCTGGTCTGGGAGATCATGGATCGAGGTGACATCGATCTTCAGAAGATCGACGGAAAGAAAAACTTGGCCGACCCATTCACTAAAGCCCTGATGATAAAAGAGTTCGACAACCACAAATCGAAGATGGATATTAGATACTGTGCCGAGTGGCTTTAGGACAAGTGGGAGTTGTTGAAAAATATATTTCAAAAGCCAATCGTCACTCTGTTGATGGTTGAGCAACCTTGTATTATAATTGATTTTTAATAAATAAAATATATTTTTGATATTTTCATCATAAGTTTCTATCTTCTAATGAACTCCGTTTTGTGATGAAGTCTTTAGGACTATTTAGGTTCGATCAAGAAAAGATTTATCGATTAGTCCTTAAAACTGTTCACGACCAAATGATGGGCTGTTAATAAGGACGACAGCTTCTATCGAGCATAGGTCGCTGTAGGCCATATGGGTCGGTTGTCCTCTTAACCAAGGAGTGTGGAGACACTGGTATGGCATACAGGTGAGATGTAAGGTACATCATCATTGAACGTGACCAACTCCAGAGCATTCTACTGTCGAGAATGTCTTTGATGGAATATAGGTATAAGTGTCCCTTAGACCTGAGATCACCTCAGTGACTTGCAAGCAATTCATTATGCTTTCATACAGACTAACTGAATTTCTAATTCAGTGATGGAAGGCTTCTGGGTACAGTCAAGTACTTGCGAAGTCAGAGTGTCATCAAGATGGGATTGACCACTCCAAGAGTTGGAGAAGAATGAGTCGCTGCTTTTCAATTTAGCAAAATCTTAGCTAGGATAATCCATCAGATGGATTTGATATTTTGAAATACAATGTGGACAACCTGATCAGAGTTGATAGTTGAACTATGAGGTGTCCTATGAGTATTTTAGTTAAGGAGATGAATTATATGGAAACTATATCCGCATGGGTTCTAAGAATGTTGTTCTACACATTTGACCTATCCGATCGTCGGATACCATTGCTAGATGTTCATTTTGATTGGTACAAAAATTTATTCTTATACTACCAACTTAAATTCAGCCTATGAGGTCACACACATTAGAGTTCATGATCTGATCAGATGGTTGATCAATGATTAAGAATCATTCTTGGGTTAAACGATCAATACGATTGACATTTAACCTAGTGCAAGTATTGCAGGAGGATCGATTAGAAATTCGATTGCTAATTGACTTAATTTGATTAAGCCAATGGACTAAAATTAATTTAATTAAATATAATTTAATTAGATTTAGTTTGGAATTGATTGGATCAAGTCCAATTGGTTTATTGGATAAGTTAAGTGCAAGAAAAAATTAGTTCTAGTTCAATTAGGACTTAGGTCAACTTAATTTTTAATTCGATTAAAAAATTAAATTAGATTTAAATCTAATTTAATCTGATTAAATTAATTTTTAATTGGGTTAAGATCTATTTTAATTAGGTTGATTTGGTTTTGGTTTGATTTAGTTTGAGAAACCAAATTTGAGTAAGTCATAGATTGAATCCTAGTAAGACTAGATTCCACCTTGCACCACCTTAGCCCCTCATGCCCACTCTCTCTTATTTTGTGTGACAAAATCTTATCTCTCAGGCCTTCATGCATGCCCAAAGCTTTTCACTCTTTCTCTCTTACATGGAATGTGGTTGTGGACCAAGTCAAAGTAGGAATTAGTTTGGATTTCAAATTCTATGAGATAGAATTTTAGGAAACCAAAACTCTTTCCTTATGACACTGATTTTATCCAATTTTTTTTTAAGATTTTTGTGGCTTTTATGGCACATATTGTGCACTCTTTTCTGGTGGTCCATGGCAGAAAAAGAAGGAGGAGGCACCCAAGAGTTGGGCACCACTTGTCTTGCCCTGTTTGAATTTTCTTGACTAGGTATTTGACCTAGACAAGGATTCTCCATATCTCATTATTTAAGATGAATTTCTTCTTAAAATTTTTATGACTTATAGAGAATTGAGAGACCTTTGGGGCATGTAAAAATCAAGGATAAAGAGTGTTGGGGTGTGGAGATATAATAAACACAATACTAAGTGTCTAGGAGAGAGCAAAGAGAAGAAGAGGAGGGTTTTCTTCTAGGGTTGCTGAGTTCTCCTCTTCTCTTCCTCCATCTATTAGTTTTCTGAGAGTGTCTCACATCTAAAACTCCTTCTCCTACTTTTCATCTTTGGAAGAGTCCAAATTAAGAAGAAGGAGGTATCTGTCGACCATCGAAGAAGGATCCGTACAGTACTAGCATACGGTGCTGATTTCCTGGATCAGACTTCTGATTGTAATTCATGAGCTCGTGTGTATGACTCCTAGAGGATAGATGCATGTGCGGCTTGTAATATCATCCTCAAGTCTGGATCAGTAAAGTTAGAATGTCAACTTGTAAGGTAATAGATCTGATCTATTATATTTTACATATATTAGATGTAGTATAGAAACATGTTGATATGATCAACATGTAATTTTTGCTCTTTATATTTTAAATTTTGATTTAATGCCATGTAATAATCATGTAATAGGATCTTAGATCTAGAATTTTTTGATTTTATACGATAAATTTTGATTTATTTTAGTCTTTCACTGCCTGATCTTGAAAAAGTTTTAAGATCTAACCTTGAAATCCTAGATCTGGTTCCTTCACTTTATTGAGTTTTCTTAATACATAATCCCTCAATATCTCACAAAATCTCTGATCTGTGCATCAATTTTTTTTTAAAACTCAGCATGAAAATACTTGATTTAACTCGATTCTTAAGTATAATCAGGTACTTAAATGCTAAATACTAAATTATTTGAGGATTTTAAAAATTTAAAAATTTTTATTATTCTCCCCCCAACTTAATCGATATTATCATCAATGGAGTAGAAAAAATGAAGGGTGCATGCAAAGAGAAAGAAAAGGAAAGATGTCACCTGATCTAGAAGTCTTTTCAAAATTGATTCTCCTCCCAACATAGTCAAGATTATCTTCAAATCTCCACAAAAGATATTAAGTAAGACTTCATTAACTTAAACAAGATACAAAAGATAGCAAAAAGTACAAAACTAAAAATTAAAAACTGGATTATCTCTCAAAAAATGCTAAGTTTATCGTCTTCAGTCAGACCATGCTGATTCTCTCACTTATCCCATGTCGAGTATTGGATTGACAAATTCAAATAATTTTGGATTGTCAATCTTAAGAATATGGTCTATAATAAATTTTAGTATTTTATTATCAATCTTCAAAAAATATTTTATAATTTATTTTTTATCAGTTTTATCTTTTCAATATTAAGAAGATAATTCATAAATCCATTGACAGACCCTTGTTTGCTGAGAATTTTTCCTATTAGTTCTTTTAAAATACTCATGAATTGAGATTTTGGATTAAGAGCTAAGTTTGAAGAAATAGGCACTGGAAGGATATCTTTTGATTTTAAACATATGTTCTCAAGTGTGATCAAAGATAATTTTAATTCTGAAGGAGATGGTAATTCTAAAGTGGAAGAACTGGCTTCTAAGGCTGAAGAAAATGAAACTCTTGATAGATATATCTCGAGTAACTAATTTGAGGTGACTAACAATTCAAGCTAACCCATGCCACTAGGTTAGTCATAATTGTTATGATATGTCAAGTCAAGTTTAATGAGACCTAAATTAAATCTTCCTAAGAAAATATTAAATCTAAGGTCTTCCATCATTGTGGATGTGCGGGCCTTTCTGGGGTTGATTGTTCTCGGCTGGTTACAGTGGCTCAGTTGCATCAGAAAGATGCAACCATGTCATTAGGTATTGGATGCTACGGATTAGAGGATGGGTTGTGCTCAATATTTCGGATATGGTGAGGGACTCAATCAGGAATCTAGTTCATACAAATGGTGGGTCTGACTTAACTAAGGATTGGAGCAATATTTCGGACACGGTGAGCTTCATGAATTAGAGACCAAATTTTGGGTGCACTATGATTAGAGAATCATTGGACAAGAGTTGTCCACTCATCGGTTGACCCATCACTAATAATTGTTAGGTGAGGTGATGAGCCAGTCGGTGAGACCGCACCATCCATTAGAAATCACTAATCACGAAGATTTTCACATCTCTACCTAGGGAGTGTAGGGATCTGAGAAAATAGTGGGAGCCTAATTTGTTTAAAAATGAAACCCCTAAATAAATTGGTTAAGTCTGATTACAAAATATAACTAGAAACTATTGACTCTCTACAGGAAACATGTTGCATCCAACCCCCCGACCAAAATACTAGACACCTACAGATTGACTGGATCTAATTTCAAAGACTGATTGAGGAACTACAGAATTATTTAGGTTTTGAGAAACTGACTCATGTCTCGGATCAGGACCCACCTGCCATACCAGCATGTCCGACTGCTGAACAGAGAGCATCTTTGGAAAAGTGGACGGATGATGATAACAAAGTCAGGTACTACATATTGGGTGCCATGTCTGATGACTTGCAGTGCCAGCATGAGAATATTATGACTACCCATCAAATATTGGCTCACCTACAAGAGTTGTTTGGTGAACAAAGTCGCGCAGCCAAGTATCAAGTCTGCAAAGATTTTTTAAGGCTAAAATGCATGATGGGCAGTCGGTCCAAGATCATTGTTTGCCAATGATCAAGGACCTTGAGCAGCTTGAGAAGCTCGATATCATCTTAGACAAAGATTTTCAGATTGATGTGATCCTTCAATCCTTATCCGATGCATATGGTCAGTTCATCATGAACTTCCATATGCATAAGATGCAGTGCACCTTGGCTGAATTAATGAACATGTTGGTTACGGCTGAGCTTTCTTTGAAGAGTTCAAAAGGCTCAGTCCTTATTGTAGAGTAGACTTCTTCCAAGAGAAAGTCTTTTGGAAAGAAAAAAAGTCTACAAAGAAGCAGAAGGTGGATGGAAAAAAGAAGAAGACGGAATTGAAGAAGAAGGCTACTGAAAAAGAAAATATTTTCACTGCAATTCAAATGGCCATTGGAAACGAAACTGTCCTCAGTACTTGGCCACCCTGAAGAACAAGAAGGATGATCCTTCTGGAGGTATGCTCGTTATAGAATCTAATCTTATGGTTTCCTCTGCATCCAATTGGATACGTGACTCTGGTTCTAGTGCTCATTTGTGTACTTTAATGCAGGGTCTTGAGGAGAGCAGGAGGCTAAGGGATGGGGATATGATCCTATGCGTCGGGAATGGAGCAAGAGTTGCTGTTGTGGCTGTGGAACCTACCCTCTGTGATTACCGTTAGGATTAAATTTAGTTCTTAGAGACTGTTATTATGTGCCTGCAGCAAGCAAGAATTTGATTTCTGTTTCATGTTTAGTACAAGAAGGCTATATGATTAGCTTTCATAAGGACCATTGTAACATATTTTATGAAAATAATAAAGTTGCAAATGGTTTTCTTATTAATAGTCTCTATCAGCTACATATTGATGTATCTGTATTTCATATCAAGCAAAATGTGAATGCCATGGGAATTAAAAGGCCTAGAGATAGTCTAAATGATAGGTATCTGTGGCACCTAAGGCTAGGTCATATAGCGGAAATAGGTTAACAAATTGAAGAAATCCGGGCTATTGAGTCCGTTGACTTCTAAGTCATATTCAGTTTATGAATCATGCCTTCAAGGCAAAATGATCAAGCTCCCTTTTGTGGGACATGGGGAAAGGGCCACAGACCTATTTGCCTTAGTATATAAGGATGTGTTCAGCCCATTTGATGTGCCGGCTAGAGGCAACTATGTCTACTTCATTACCTTTATCGATGATATGTCTAGGTACAGATATGTATTTCTAATGAAACATAAGTCTGAAGCCTTTGAAAAGTTCAAAGAATTTAGGCATGAGGTAGAAAAAAAAATAAGAAAGCCCATTAAGATTCTTCGATCAGATCGAAGAGGTGAATACCTTAGTCGGGAGTTTCTAGACTATCTTAAGGATAATGGCATAGTCTCTCAATGGACTCCACCTGGAATGCCACAACTCAACGGATTTCAGAATGGAGAAACTGGATCCTATTAGATATGGTCCGTTCCATGATGAGCTTCATGGACCTCCCTGAGTTTCTTTGGGGATATTATCTCATGACAGCAATATATGTATTGAATAGGGTTCCCTCTAAAATCGTTCCTACCACACCGTATGAGATATGGCATGGTAAGAACCAAGTCGGAGTCATCTCAGAATTTGGAGTTGTTCGGCTCATGTCAAGAGACAGCAGACGGACAAGTTAGAGTTCAGGTCTTTTAGAGCTCGGTTCATAGGATATCCTAAAGAGTCATTAGGATACTATTTTTATATTCTGAAAGACCACAATGTGATGTGAATCGACATGCTATTTTTCTTAAAAATAATTTATTCAAGATAGTGGCATCGGAAGAATAATTAAGCTTAAGGAGAATGTCTCCCAAGAGCAACAAGCTAAAGAACCTGAGGAACCCAATCAATTAGAATCAGTCCTAACACAACCTCTTCCACCTCGTAGATTGACTAGGATTTTTCATCCTCTTAAAAGGTACTTAGGTACTATATAAGAGGATGTAAAGAAAATATTCCTCATGAAAAATGGAGCTCATGGTGATGACCCCAAGACCTATGATGAGGCATATCAGATATTGACTCTGAGAAATGGTTAGAGGCAATGAGATCAGAAATTGACTCGATGCACTCAAACCAAGTCTGGACCTTGGTAGATCCACCTGAAGGTATTGTACCTATTAGGTGTAAATGATCTTCAAGAAAAAGATAGGTACAGATGAGAATGTGGAGACATTCAAGGCTAGGCTCGTAGTGAAAGGTTATAGTCAGTGTGAAGGCATTGACTATCAGGATACCTTTTCTCCGTAGCCATGCTAAAATCCATCCACACATTGCTTGCTGTTGCAGCCTATTTCGATTATGAAATATGCAGATGGATGTGAGAAGACATTCTTAAATGATATCTTGAGGAAGATATCTATATGGAACAGCCGCTTGTTTCACATCCAGTGATGATGATCACAAGGTCTGCAAGCTGCAAAGGTCCATTTATGGACTTAAGTAAGCATCTCGGAGCTGGAATACTCATTTCAAAGATGTGATCAAAATATTTGGTTTCATCAAGAATAAGAGAAACCATGTGTATTCAGAAGGTAAGTGGAAGCACAGTTGTCTTCCTCATACTGTATGTTGATGACATCCTCCTAATTAGAAATGATATTTTCATATTGACCTCAGTCAAAATATGGTTGTCTAAGGAGTTCTCTATGAAAGATCTAGGAGAAGCATCCTTTATTCTAGATATTAAGGTCTATAGAGATAGACCAAATAGGATGCTAGGACTTTCACAGAAGATGTACATAGAGGAGGTGCTAAAAAGGTTTAGCATGGAAAACTCCAAAAGAAGTTTAGTACCTTTTAGATATGGCATTCATCTCTCCAAGAAGATGTGCCCTAGCACACCTGAGGAGATTGAACGCATGAGCAAGATCCCTTATGCTTCGGCAATAGGGAGCCTCATATATGCCATGCTATGTACATGACCTGATATAGCCCATGCTGTGAGTGTCACAAGCAGATATCAGTCGAATCCAGACGAAGAGCACTGGACTTGTGTGAAATGTATCCTTAAGTATTTGAGAAGGACTAAGGATATGTTTTTAGTCTTTGGGAATGGAGAATTTCAGGTTCAGGAATTTACAGACTCAGATTTTATGTCTGATATATATGATCGAAAGTCAACATCTGAAAGTATGTTCATTTGCAATGGTGGTGCAGTTAGCTGGAAGAGTTCCAATAGATGGTGATTGCTGATTCCACCATGGAGGCAGAGTATATTGCTGCTTCAAAGTTGTGAAGGAGGCATTCTGGTACAAGAAGTTTGCAGCAGATCTTGGAGTGATGTCATCGAATGCCATCCTCTTTACTGTGATAATAATGGCCCATAGCCCTAGCTAAAGAGCAAGGTCTCACCAGAGTCCAAGCATATCGATCGGCGATTCCATCTGATCTGTGATTACCTCGAAAAAGATTATGTCAGGTTAAGAGAGTCGACTCCACAGACAATGTGGCAGATCCACTGACAAAGCCATTAGGCTAGTAGAAGATCGAAGCCCACCTTGAGAAGATGGGACTTAGATATATAGCCAATTGGCATTAGGTCAAGTGGGAGTTTGTTAGATGTGTGCCCTAGATGCCAGATTGGCTGACACATTTCTGTACAAATGTAAGGGCAATTTATAATTTTGACTACAAATGAAAGGGTTATTCTACTATCACATTATGTACATTATGTCTGTGATACATCCTTTGAGTTAGTAAGAATGTTAATTCATATTTTCAAGAGTTAAAAATTTAAGACATGAATTTATATAACTAACTCATAAACAGCTCCTGACCATAGAATTATCACGAAGATGGTGATCGATCTGGAAGGTTGGTGTACGATCACTTTCTTAGGGTAGATGTATCTTAAGTCTACGATGTGGAGACACCGGAGCGAGAGTATAGGTATTCGTTGAGAATGAGAGTACTGAGCGTGACCACCTCGAGCAGTCATAGAAAGTCTACCTTCTCATCGATGACTAGCTTGATGCTGCAGCTATGTGTCTGGTTCTTTGACCTGAGGTACATCGACAGTTCACTTTGAGTGTGTTATAGTTTGACTACACCATAACTCGATCTTCTAACCATTCAAACCCTTAAGTGTATGTTGGCTATAGCATATTCGTTGTAGGAACCATATTGCACCAAGATGGGATCTATCAACCTCAGTAGATAAGAGGAGTAGTCCTATGATGATCGAAAGATCGAGTCCTTAAGCCCATGGCCATGCAGAGTGAAATAATGGAAAAGAGTTTTCCATTGGGGTTTCACATCAGACTCGGATCAATCGATTAATTCATATGATTGATGTTGGGTTTGACGAGTTCACCTTAACCCTAATTCAGTCAGAACTCATGATAGAGGAACTCAATCACATAGGTAGCTGCATTGAGAGGTTCATCTTCATTTCTGATAGGTTGCCACCATATACTGCTAGATGTCATTAATGGATTTTGGGAGCAATTAGAATGATCTTGATGATCGATCATTCTAATTATCTGAATCAGAAGAGTTCTGGTCCACCGAATGGAGTTTCGATGATGTCGATGATGAGATCATGACATGTCTCATTACCATACGAAAATGAACCTAAATGGGTCACACAAATAAGAGTTAGGGTCTGGATGTCATCAATTAAGCTAGCCCAGTTTGATTGATTTGGATTAGATCCAATTAGGTTCAAGAAAATCGTGCTAGCACACAATTGAGCCTAACTTTCTCCTCGTGTAATCTTTCCTATCTCGACTGAGCCAAATGTGATTTGACTCACCCAGAGAACTTTGAGAAGATTTTCACAGTCTGACTGGAGCCAGTCTAGCTCAGAAAAGTCTTGTCTTATTTCATGAGATGAATTTAAGACAACACCTACTAATTCTGTCACCTGTCATTTTCGTTTTAGGACATCGGTCAAACGTTAACCCATGGACCTTGGACGAAGGCCACTTGGCAAGAGGTCATTGGAGAGTTTTTGTGGAGTGTCCACCTGCTAATTTTACCCTCAATGTGGGTGCCATAATCAGATATGGTGTGTACCCCAAGTGGATAAGGATAGAGTCCATGAGATGAGGACTCTATGCCATGATCGACTCAAACTGTTGGGCGCCAATCTCACTGTGTTTATCTAGTATTGGTGCCAACAGTAGGAAGTTTGGTGGGGTTCTTATCTAATATGATCAGATGATATCACTCCACCAATCAAAATTTTTTTAGAATTAATTGGAATTTTTTGATTGGTCGAATGATGTGGCACTGCATGGTGCAGCAGGGTCTATTTAAACCCTGTCTACACCTAGGGTTGAGAGTCTCTATGAAATAACCAGTAAAAGCCTGAATCCTCTCCACTTCTCCATGCCCCTCTGCTCCTCTCCCTCCCCTCTTCACATCCAAGAGGTTGGGCATCCATCTGGTGCTTGTCCAACGCGTGGTGGCTTCCTGATTAGAAGGCTGCAGAGATTTATCGAGAAGCTGCTGCTCCAGCTTCAGAAGATCTTTTGAAGATCTTCTAGATCAGATCCAGATCTGATTTTTGGAGTAAAGATTTGCGAGGAGAAGATGATCTAGATCCTGCTCGAGTGGATATCAGTAGAGGCCAGGCAACTGCGTGGCTATTTTAGAACCTCGGGCGTTCCTGCGATCATCTACAAGGTAATCTAGTTACCCTAGAGGTATTTCTCTAATCCTTAATTTTAAATTTAATTTTAGATTAAATATCAGATAATAAAAATCAGATCTAATAACCTTAGATCTGAAATAAAGTAGGATAATTTTTTTTTAAATATTCTGTCCCAGATCTCATTAGATCTGGAAGATCTTATAAGAAAAAAGCTGGTTTTCCCTTCAGAGTTGATAGTTGAACTTTGAGGTATCCTATGAGTATTTTGGTCAAAAAATAAATTATATGGAAACTATATCCATATGGGTTCTAAGGATTTGTTCTACACATTCGACCTATCCGACCATCGGATACCATTGCTAGATGGTCACTTCGATTGGTACAGAAATTTATTCCTGTGCTACCAGTTTGGACCTATGAGGTTGCACACATTAGATTCATGATCCATCGGATGGTTGATCAATGATTAAAAATCATTCTAGGGTTAAACGATCAATACGATTGACATTTAACCTAGTGCAAGTGTTGCAGGAGGATCAATTAGCAATTTGATTGCTAATTGGCTTAATTTGATTAAACCAAAAGACTGAGATTAAGTTTAATTAAATATGATTTAATTAGATTTGATTTGGACTTAATTGGATCAAGTCCAATTAGTTTATTGGATAAGTCAAGTGCAAAAAAAAACTAGCCCTAGTTCAAATAGGACTTGGGTCAACCTTATTTCTAATCTGATTAAAAAATTAAATCAGATTTAAATCTAATTTAATTTGATTAAATTAGACTCTTAATTGGGTTAAGATCTATTTTAATTAAATTAATTTTATTTTGGTTTGATTTGGTTTGAGAAACCAAATTTGAACAAGTCATAGATTGAATCCTAGTAAGACTAGGATTCCACCTTGTGCCACCTTAGCCCCCCATGCCCACTCTCTCTTATCCCACGCCCATTTTCTCTTATTTTGTGCGACAAAACCCTCTCTTCCAGGTCTTCACACACACCCAAAACTTTTCTCTCTTTCTCTCTTACAAGGAATGTGGTTGTGGATCAAGTCAAAGTAGGAATTAGTTTGGATTTCAAATTCTATGAGATAGAGTTTTAAAAAACCAAAACTCTATCCTTATGGCACTGATTTTATCCAAATTTTTTTTGGAACTTTTGTGACTTTTATGGAACATAATATGTGCCCTTTGTTGGTGGTCCATGATAAAAAAAGGAGGGGACACCCAAGAGTTGGGTGCCCCTTGTCTTGCCTTGTTTGGATTATCCTTGACTAGATATTTGACCTGGACAAGACTCTTCATATCCCTCTATTTAAAATAAATTTTTTTATAAAATTTTTATGAATTATAGAGCATTGAGAGACCTTTGGGGCATCCAAAAAGTAAGGAGAAAAAGTCTTGGGGTGTGGAGATCTAATAGACACAAAACTAGGTGTCTGGATTAGAGAAAAGAGAAGAAGAAGAGGGTCTTCTTCTAGAGTTGCTGGGTTCATCTCTTCCCTTCTTCCATCTGTAAGTTTTCTAAGAGAATCTCATCTAAAACTCCTTCTCCTACTTCTCATCTTTGAAAGAGTCCAAATCAAGAAGAAGGAGGCATCTGATCAACCATTGAAGAAGAATCAGTGCAGTACTAGCATACTGAGCTGATTTTCTGGATCAGGACTTCTGATCATGATTTGTGGGCTCGTGTGAATGACTCCTAGAGGCCGGATATGTGTGCAGCTCGCAACATTATCCTCAAGCCAGATCAGCAAAGTTAGAACATCTAACTTGCTAGGTAATAGATCTAATCTATTATATTTTACATACATTAGATGTAGTATAGAAACTTGTTGATATGATCAACGTGTAGTTCTTGCTCTTTATATTTTAATTTTTGATTTAATACCATATAATAATCATATAATAAGATGTAGATCTAGATATTCTCTAATTTTATAAGATAAATTTTAATTTATTTTAGTCTTCCCCTGCCTGATCTTGAAAAGTTTTAAGATTTAATCCTAAAACCCTAGATCTGGTTCCTTCAATTGGTATCAGAGCCTAGGTTGTTTATTACATGATTATTTATACATACTTAGATTATTTTTTAGATTAGATATAATTTATAATCTGATTATTAAATCTAAAATTAAAATTTTTAGATCAATCATGAACTGTAGGTTGTCCTGCTGTAAGGTTCACCCCTTACAGTACAAAGGTTGTCCTAGTTTGTGTAGATCTATCTTTAATCATAAATTTGTTAGATATGATCTAGATTAAATTTATGATTTATTAGATTTAAAAGATATTTAAATCTAAAATAAAATCTTTTTCTTAATAATTTTCATGCAAAGAACCATCATATATTTATCTAAGAAATTTGCGCAGTTTAAAGTTGAAATTGTTTCAATTACATGAACCTGTTTAGATTAGATCTAAAGTAGTTTCATACTTTTTTTACTTATATTTTGATTATGAATCAAACATGCAACTTGGTTGGTAGAACCATGTTATAAAAATATTGTACAAATATAAAAATTATTTTTAAAAAGTCGAACCCCAACCCTCAGCCCAAAACTTAATTGAGAATTAAGAAGTTGTTTGATTAGGTTCTAGGATTGTGAATTGAAGAACCTAAGACACAAACCATAACACATTGGGTTAATGGGTTAGTGGGAATTAGGTCCATTAATTGGGTTAGACCTAAGGTTAGGTTAAAGATGGACTTAATTGGAGAATTGACTAAATCTAATCAATTGTAGTCTTAGATTAGGTCAAGAATTCTCTAGATCAATTACAATAGTTGTAGTTGGTCAAGTCCATGTCTTTAACGAGAACTGTTGGGTATAAAATAATTCCAGCCAAAGTTTGTAAGAGGCCAACCCTCCCAGGATTCTTCCAGCTTTCGATCTTGTGCGACGTCTTTCTGAACTCCCCTAGCCGTCCGAGCTTCCACAGTACCATCCGGACTCCTCCAACAGTCGACCTTCCACAGTGTCCTCCAGATTCCTCCAATGGATGAACTCCTATCATACCCTCCAAACTTTCCAATAATGAGCTCCTTCAGTCGTCTATCAGACTACTCCAAATACTCTCTAGGCTTCACTATCAGCCGATTTCTACAAGTGATCGACTACTCTCCGAATCTCTTCCAGACTTCCTCCTATCATGATCGACTTTACTCCGAGCTCCTTTCGGACTTTGTCAATGTCCAAACTTCTCCAGCAGTAGGATTTCTACAGTAATTAGACTCCATCCAAGTTTCTACAGTGATCGATCGCCTTTCGAATTTCATCCGAACTTCTACAGTAAGCGAATTCCGTCAGAACTTCTATTGTAAGCGGCTTCAGTCGAGCTTCTACAATAAGCGGTCTCCATCCGGGCTTCCATAGTAATCAGTCTCCATTCGAGCTTCTACAGTAAGCGACCTCCTTCTAGACTTCTACAAGAATCGGACTCCGTCCAAACTTCTACAGTGGATGGATTTCAGACGAACTTCTACAATGGACGGACTCCAGTAGCCAATTTCTACAGTGACCGACTGTCTCTGGTGTCTCCGTACCTCTCCAACCATCAACCTTCAACAGCGCCAACCAGACTTCAACAGTGCCAACCAGACCCCTCCAAAGGACAAATTCCCTCCAGACCCCTCCGCGGTCAACCTTCCATAGTGTCCTCCTGACTCCTCCAGCGGACGAACTTTCACAATACCTTTCGGACTCTTCTATCGATCAACCTTCTATAGCACCTTCCAATTCTGCTATCGATCGACCTTCTGTCAGATTCCTCATGCAACCGGATCTCTCCAGCGGACAGTCTTCAAACAAGCTTCTACATCAGACAAATTCCAAACAGACTTCTCTAGCAATTGGACTCCAGCGGATTTCTCCAACAGAAAGTTTCCATCCGAGCTTCTACAGTAGATGACTTCCATCTGCAGCATCAATGCTAAGGCACCCAATAAAGTTAACCCATCAGCAACCTTGAAAATATCCGAGCTTCTCTTAGATTGCTGAGACAGAGAGCTATTCCGCTCCACCAGACGTCTCAATCGAGCTTTAGCCATCCGGCCCGAACTCTTCGATAAGTCGCGATAACGGACACCACTCCACTCTCTGTAACAAACTCCACATGGCCCCACCACTCTTCGGTAAGTCACGACAACGGACACCACTACTCTCCGTAACAAACTCCACGTGGCCCCGAACGGCCCACTATCTCTTGAACACTATCTCTAAACTCTGCTAAAATTTCATTCGAGTGCTCCATTTCTGTTGAAGTAGAGTACTGACTTGAGCATCGGAGGGTCTTGCCGGAGCACCCCCAACTCTGGTTTAGACTTTCCTTGTAGGTTCCGACAGCGGCCGTGATCCCCTCGACTCCAGCTTCATCCGGCATCGGTGAAATTCTGCACCAACAGAATTGAAGCTAAGGAAGGGTCTGTGTCTTCACAGGATCCTTATTCTTAAAGGAGTACTCAATGGGATTATCTCTGATCATCTTCTTCAACATCTTCTTCTTCTTCTCTGGCCAGATCCCAACCTGATGCCTCCCCGAAAGGCATCCATCAGGTGATCTACGGCCTCCATGGCCAGATCTCAGCAAGATCCGTCAGCTCCTGCCTTGTCTCCAATTTTTCAAGCTCCTCCTTCTCTGACAATGGCAGTCAGCATGGAGTAGTTTGACCTGCTGGTTCAGTAGGTCAGGGGCCTAACCGAAGCAGTGCAGGCCATGCAGCAGTAGCAGCAGCAGCCGTAGGCATCTGTGCGGCTGGAAAGAGCATCGTCGAAGTTCCAGAATCCAATGATCGGGTGGCCCACTTGGGCCAATCACCCTGTATCCCCTAGAAAGGGGAAGCATAAGGTGGAGATCCTTCTGTCTGATCATGATTCCACCCTCGGAGGGTCCCTACCTCCGTTCTGCTAGAAGATCTTCGAGATTCATGATCGAGAGGATCTCCTGGATCAAAGGTTCTAAGAGATGAACCGACAGATCGAAGAGCTCCATCATGCTTCCCCTGCTTATGGTGAGGATATCTGTACTGACCCTCTTTTTCTCAAAGGATTATGCAAGAATCGATCCCGTCGAACTTCAAACTCCCCCAATTTGAGAGCTACGATGGGACTTCGGATTCGATTGACCACCTGGAGGCCTTTCGAACAATGATGCTGCTCCATTGTGTGCCAGACACCATCTTGTGCTGAGCTTTCCCATCTACCCTTGAAGGGAGAAGCAAAAAATTGGTACTCGGCATTGAAGTTGGGTACTATCTTCTCCTTTGATCAAATGAGCCACCAGTTTACAGCTCATTTCGTCAACAGCCGACGTCTCCGGAGAGGTTCGGAGTCCCTCATCAACATCAAGCAAAAGGAGGGAGAATCCATCCAAACTTATGTCAACCATTTTAATGCCGCCGCATTGGAGGTCCGAAACTTGGACCAATCAGTTGCAATGGCCACCCTAAAGAGCGGTCTTCAAAAGAATGACCTTCTATTTTTCTTAGAAAAGAAGTATCCCAGGGACTTCGCTGATTTGCTGGCTGGGGCCGAAGGATATGCCCGAGTAGAGGAAGCCTTCAAGTTGAAGGACGGGGAGGCCACGAAGGAGCAGCAGGCGGGTGACTCCAGCAAGCCCACAGCTGAAAAAAGCCGAGTGAAGCTCGATCATATTCTCAAACTCTCTCTGGATACAAGCATGTCCGAACTCCCCCTCGAGCTTGTAGGCAGAGAAGCTCGGACCATAGAGTTCGACAGAGCTCTCCCCAGGAACATTCCACAGCTACACCCCTCTCAATGCTCCAAAAACTCAAGTGCTGATGGAGATCAGGAAGCAGCTGCCAAGGTCGGAAAAGATGCACACACATCTCGAGAAGCGCAATCCTAACAAGTTTTGCCTCTATCATCGTGACCACAGCCATGACACGAAGGAGTGTATTCAGCTTCGAGACGAGATCGAGGAGCTTATCAGATGAGATCGGCTCAACAGATTCATCCGATGTCGGTCTAAAGGTAGGAAAGATCGGTCGAGGGCCTACCACAACCATAGCCGCCAAGGAAGGAAGAATAGCCTAAAGATCGGCCTCTAATCAGGATCATCAACACCATCTCTGGAGGACCCCGATGGGGAGCAGTCAGTGGATCGGTCAGACCGCCCAAGCGGTAGAGGACTAAAGAATCTATAACCTTTACTAAAGAAGATGTCCAAGAGATTCAATTCCCCTATAATGATACGGTTGTAATTTTTTTAAATATTGTTGACTATGATGTATGCCGCATTATTGTTGATAATGAAAGCTCGGCTGATATTTTATTTTACGATGCATTCTCAAAAATATTCATTTCGGATGATCGATTAGGGCCGATAAGCTCCTCATTGGTAGGGTTCACTGGCGATGCTGTGCTAGTGGAAGGAGTAATAATTTTGACCGTAGTTGCAGGTCGGTGACCAAAATAATCTATAGCGCAAGTGGATTTCCTAGTAGTAAGGGTGCCATCTGCCTACAACGCAATACTCAGCCGACTTGGCCTCAACACCCTCCGAGCTGTGGTATCGACCTACCATTTGAAGTTTAAATTTCTTAAAGCCAAGGGGTCGGAGAGGTCAGAGGAGATCAAGTCCTGGCAAGACACCGCTATAACATAGCCTTACAAAGAAATGGTCAGTCTGACCCCTATCCGGTTGATGGATTAGACACCCACGATGACCTTGCTGAAGAATGAGGTGAGCCAATTAAAGATCTTGTCTCAATTCCTTTGAACGATGGGAATGAAGAGCACATGGTGAAGATTGGCTCCAACCTGGGAGAAGAGGTATGAACACAGCTCACCAATTTTTTACAAAAGAATGCAGATATTTTCGCTTGGGTTCCAGCGGACATGCTGGGGATTGATGTGGAAGTCATGGAACACCGTCTAGCTGTTGATCCCGAACATCGATCGATGAAAAAAAAAATCCGAGGTCATGCACCAGAAAGACAGAAGACAATAGCTGAGCAAGTTGATAAACTCTTGAAAGCTAGATTCATTAGAAAAGTCAATTATCCGAATTGGATCTCCAATGTGGTTCTCATCAAGAAGGCGAACGGTAAGTGGAGGATGTGTATATACTTCAAAAAGCTGAACAAAGTATGCCCGAAGGATAGTTACCCTCTGTCCAGAATTGATCAATTAGTGGATGCAATCTCGGGCCACGAGCTTCTCACTTTCATGGATGCATTCTCCAGCTACAACCAAATCAGGATGGCACCAGAGGATGAGGAAAAGACTGCTTTTATTATTGACCATGGTCTTTACCATTACAGGGTCATGCCTTTTGGCCTCAAAAATGCAGGGGTGACATATCAACGGCTAGTGAACAAGATCTTCAAAGAATAGAGCGACCGCAATATGGAGGTCTATGTGGATGACATGCTTGTAAAAAGCAAATCCTCAATGAACCACGTCATCGATCTTGAGGAGAACCTCGTCTAGACACAAATAAGGCCCGTTATTTAGAGACCGAATGGAGGGAGAGGCCCTTGCAACGGTCCTTATATGCCCTCACAGCCATGTTAGGAATAGGAGGAGTACCTCGTCCTAACATGAGCAAAGTCGAAGACCCGATTATTAAGAGACCGGATGGGGGGAGAGGCCCTCGCAATGGTCCTTATGCCCCCCACAGTCATGTTAGGAACAGGAGGAGAATCTCATCCTAACATGAGCAAATCGAAGACCCGATTATTAAGAGATCGGATGGGGAGTGAGGCCCTCGCAATAGCCCTTATGCGCCCCCACAGCCATGTTAAGAACAGAAGGAGAACCTCGTCCTAACATGAGCAAAGTCGAAGACCCATTATTAAGAGACCGGATGGGGGGAGAGGCCCTCACAACGGCCCTTATGCCCTCCACAACCATGTTAGGAACAGGAGGAGAACCTAGTCCTAACATGAGCAAAGTCGAAGACCCGATTATTAAGAGACCGGATGGGGGAGAGGCCCTCGCAATGGCCCTTATGCACCCCCACAGTCATGTTAGGAACAGGAGGAGGATCTCGTCCTAATATAAGCAAAGTCGAAGACCCGATTATTAAGAGACCGGATGGGGGAGAGGCCCTCGCAAAGGCCCTTATGCCCCCACAGCCATATTAGGAACAGAGGAGAACCTCGTCCTAACATGAGCAAAGTCGAAGATCCGATTATTAAGAGATCGGATGGGGGGGAGGCCCTCACAATGGCCCTTATGTGCCCCAAAGTCCTATTAGGAACAGAAAAAAAATCTCATCCTAATATGAGCTGAAATTGACTGTGTCAGGAACAGGAGGAGAACCTCATCCTGACATAAATAAAACCTGATCGTTTAAGATCGGATAAGGGAAAAGCCTCCTCAACGGCTCCTCTACACCCCTACAACCCCATTAGGAGCAAGAAAAAACTCTCACCCAAACATAAAAAAAAAGGTGGGAGAGAAAAAGAAAAAGCGACGAGCTATGCCAGAGATAAGGAAAAATGAACTACATCTAAGACACAAGGGACCTCATCTCAACGAGGAAGAAAATTCTTATAAAAAATTCTCAGTCTCTAAGGGGGAACCCAACACTAGCAGGAAAAAATAGACTTCCTCAAAGTAACGAGAAGTTCGGGCCCCAAGCTCAAACACCGAGAGAAAGCATCAAATTCGAATGGCCTCAAAAAGACCTTCGTCATGAACAAAAAGGGTGAATCAACACGGCGATAATCAGGAATCTTCAAACAACGTCGACATCGAATAAGATAAAAGATAAAGAAGCTCGGTAAACAACAACTCAGAGCAAGTATAGATAAGGTAATAAAATTCGTTTTCATTTATTAGTAAAGAGTGCATTACAAAAGCCTTTGAGGCAAAAAAAAAACAACAAGAAAAGAAAAGAATACATAGAACAAAAGGTAAAAGAAGCTCTAAGGAAGCTCGACTTTTTCTGACTTTGGATTCTCGGTTCCAGCCATTATCAGGGATTGCTTTAAGTTCTCAACTTCTTCTTCCAATTCCTTCTTTCTTAATAGCATCTCTCGATATATTTGGTGAAACCACCAGCTTTTGCCCTTCGATTCCTGAAGCCTCTTCCTTAGAACTTCAGACTCCACTTCTGCATCTTTGACCACCTGCTGCTCATAGGACAGCTGAATTTTCAGTCACTGTAGTTCAGCCTTCTCCTTCCCAAGGGCTATGGATAGTTCTTCCATGGTCTCCCTCAAGGATAGAAGCTCGTCGAAGTCTTGAACCAAAATAGCCTGGGCTCTTTCGGATAACTGCTTCTAAAGGCGAGCAACCTCATCGGTCGCCGTCTTGAGCCTCCTTCTGTAGTTGTCTATTTGCCCGCACTAGCCGACTCGGTAAGTGTTGTAATTTGTCTCAGCATCCTATAGCTGCTTCTGGAGGTCGGAGAATTTTTTTGACCAATCCCGACCGTAGTCAGCCTGAGTTGGAAGCCAGGATGAGCTCCCTTCCAATTGGTTGATCTTCTTCCGTGCGGCCGCCAGCTCAACCTCGAGGGAGCTGATCTTAGAGGCCTGAGTCCAAGATCGGTCGCTAGCATATTTCTGAAGTTCCTCAAGCTCCTTCTTAAAGTTGGCCTTCTTCCGACTATAGTCCATGAAGTCTTTTTTGTGGAGGTTCTGAAGGTGATTAACCTCCACGATGGCTTCCGAATGGCTCTTCCTCAGCCTGTGAAGTTCGTCATCCATCTTCTTTGATTTCTTCATTAGGTGACGAACTTTTCTTCTCAGATCCCGAATCATAGTCTTCAAAAGAATCCCCTATGGTAGGAGAAGAGCTTCGGCAGGACACTATTGTCGGGAAACAAGAGCATCACAACGCAAATCATTGCAAGAAAAAAAAAGAGAAAAAAGGAAGTAGAAGGAGAAAAAGGAGCTCCCTGTAAAGAAGAATCTGATTTTATTGATTAAATAATTCTTAAGTACAACAAAAAGAAAAAAAAATTATAACAAAAAAAAAGTACAAAATTAGAGATCTCGAACCTCTGGAGCAGAAGTGGAGGAGCTCGATGCCCCTGGAAGGTCGGTCACGGCAGCTGCGGCAGTTGAAGAGGTCTCAGCTGGAGGGAGACCGACAGCAGCTTTGAAAGGTCCGATTTCATCATTGGACGCTTCATCCAGGAAGTTGAGGTTGAGTTCGAAAAACTTTCCGACCACCTTCTCCTGGCAAAGCTCGAAGCCTTTGATAAAGGTGGCCTGGCCGAACTTGATATTCAGATCTCTCATCTCGGAGGAGGTCTTGAACTCCTCCACTGCTTGGGCCCTTGCCTCCGAGACTAGGATTGGGATCTGCTCCTTCAGCTTGGAGACCTCGACCTCTGCCTTCCTTTTTTCCTCCTCCAAAGCAGCCTTCAGATCCATCGAAGTTTGTTCCTCCTTCTGGAGTGCCTCTTGGAGACTCGTGACTTTGACGACCTTCTCCTTAAGATGGGCAGCCTCAGCCTGGCGACCTTCCTCCACCTAGACTGCTTCTTTGCATTTTTCATCGCCTCAATGTTGGCGATGAGCTGGTGTCCAATCTGCAAGAGCGGCCAGGAAGTCAATATAAAAGCTAAGGAATGAACTAAGTGAAGAAGCAAAAGGAAGAAAAAAGTAAATCGGCCTACCTCAAGAAAGGACCCCAGAGAGTCCCAAACCCGCTGTTCAGGATCGGCATGGACGATCCTATGGATGATCTCGGGCAAAACACATCCATCAACCAACCTTTTTATTAAATCTCTGTTGTTGAAGGGATTCTCCCTCAGATCCTTTTCAGAGCCGTTGGACCCTTCGATGGTAGCCCTACTGCTGCTGATCTTGTAGGCCACCGTCTTCTCCTTCTCTTCCTTTCGGCCCCCGATGCCACCTCAGGATGAGACTCGAGAGCGGGAACCTCGATCAGAGGGCTTCTTGAAGAAGCTCGGGGGACTACGGCTCGATGTCGGAGGGGGCATCAATGACAATGGTCGCCTGGGCAAGCACAGCCGAGCTTGTCTCCTCTACCCTCGCTTTCTTTGCTGACCCAAAAGTTATGGCGCCTTTCCTCTTATGGGCCTTGAGACCCTTGGCTAGTATCTGAGCTGCATCTGCATCCATGTCTGTAATGAAAAAAGATCGGCACAGCTTAAAAACAGAATAAGAGAAAGAGGAAGCAGCGAATGACTTGAGAAAGAAAAAATACCGACAGGGTTGAAAGGGCTCAGGCTGACATGGAATAAAAGTTGCTCCTTCAGAAGGTCGGGGAGGAGAGGAGCTGAATAAGTCTTAAGTTTATTGGAGGCTTCAAGGTCATCCTTTCCCAAGCTAGAAGCCCGATGGACGGAGTCCCTCAGGGAGCCCCAGGGGGGCAACCCCAGCATCAGGGTCGGGCATTGGACGTAGAAGTACCTCTCCTTCCAGTTGTGGATAGAAGAGGGGGCACCTTTCAGCAACCCCTTTCTGTCAAACTGGGGAGAGAAGTACCACCAGTCCTTTGCCGAAGGGTGATGCTTAAAAGTATAAAAGTTTCTAAATAAGGGAAGAGTTGGCCAGACTTCAGCTAAATGATAGAGGGAAAGAAATCCTATCAGAAACCTAAAGGAGTTCGATGCTACAGAAACTAGAGAAATATTTAAAAAGCAAAAAAAAGCAACAATAAAAGGTGAGAGTGGAAGTCGAAGCTCGATGCGGAAGGCTTCCTGGTATAAACAAAAGTGGCCAGGGGGAGGGGCGCTAGCCCGATCAGTTGGCTCGGGAAGCTCAAGCTCATACTTCGGAGGAATCCTGTACTGAATCCTAATCAATAAGAGTTCGTCCGAGGTCAAAAAGTTGGGAATGGTGTCTGGTATAAAGATCGGACAAGGTTCGATCCTAAGTATGGGTTCATCTATAGTACCAGGATTTTGGGGGGTTGAAGCTGATGAACTTCTAGAACTGCTAGAGGAGGAAGTGTTGGAGGACATTTTGAATCAAATAAAAATCCCAAAAAAATTGAAAAAAATAGAAAACAAGGCGCTCGTGGAGAAACTGAATGGGCGGAATGCAAAAGAGGAAAAATGAAAGAATAGCAAGAAAAAGAAAGGTTCTGAAACTAACCTAGGCTGGTCTGAGAGGTGTAGGAGAGCAGCAAAGGCAATGGAGGTCGATCTGAAGGGCGCCTAAGACCGAGAGGGACACCGGAGGAGGACAAAGTTCTCGAGGAAGAAGAGGAAACTGAAGAAAAATCTCAGGCAAGGTGAAACCCCTGAAGGAGGGGGACAGGTTTAAATAGACCTCAGGGTCCGGCACAATAATGATTGCAGATCTCCTTTGGCCAACCTACAACCGCTGCATGTCCCACTCGTTGTGGCAGATGGCTGACGACTGACAGAATCATTATTGCACCATACCTGGGGCGACGCTCCAGCGATAATTTTGAAAAATCTTTTCGGGTTGCCTCGATTTGAAAAGTCTCCAGCATCAGCGTGCCAAATGCCAAAATATTTGAAAACAATCGAGTACGAAAATCAAGGGGGCCAACTTTGGCTGTAAAAATTTTTCTGTACTTCCTTTATTCGAAACCCGAACTCGAAAGTACGGGGACTAGTGTTGGGTATAAAATAATCCCAGCCAAAGTTCGTAAGAGGCCAACCCTCCCAGGACTCTTCCAGCTTCCGACCTTGTGCGGCGTCTTTCTGAACTCTCCTAGCCATCCGAGCTTCCACAGTACCATCCAAACTCCTCTAGTAGTCGACCTTCCACAGTGTCCTCCAGATTCCTCCAATGGACGAACTCCTATCATATCCTTCAGACTTTTCCAATAATGAGCTCCTTCAATCATCTATCAGACTACTCCAAATGCTCTCTGGGCTTCACTATCAGTCGATTTTCTACAAGTGATCGACTACTCTCTGAATCTCTTTCAGACTTCCTCCTGTCACGATCGACTTTACTCTGAGCTTCTTTCGGACTTCATCAATGTTCGAACTTCTCCAGCAGCAGGACTTCTACAGTAACCAGACTCCATCCAAGTTTCTAAAGTGGTTGACTGCCTTCCGAATTTTATCTGAGCTTCTACAGTAAGCGAATTCCATCCAAACTTCTATTGCAAGCAGATTTCAACCGAGCTTCTACAATAAGCGGTCTCCATCCAGGCTTCCATGGCAACCGATCTCCATTCGACCTTCTACAGTAAGCAGCCTCCTTCCAGACTTCTGCAAGAATCGGACTTCATCCGAACTTCTATAGTGGATGGATTCCAGATGAACTTCTACAACGGATGGGCTCCAGCAGCCAAATTTCTATAGTGACTGACTGTCTCCGGTGTCTTCCATACCTCTCCAGCCATCAACCTTCAACAGCACCAACCGAACTTCAACAGTGCCAACCATACCCCTCCAACGGACAAATTTCCTCCAGACCCCTCCAGCGGTCAACCTTCCACAGTGTCCTCCAGACTCCTCCAGTGGATGAACTTTCACAATGCCTTTCGAACTCTTCTATCGGTCAACCTTCTATAGCGCCTTTTGAATTTTACTATCGGTCGACCTTCTGTCAGATTCCTCATGCAACTGGACCTCTCCAACGGACAGTCTTCAGATAAGTTTCTACATCAGATAAATTCCAGATGGACTTCTCTAGCAATCAAACTCCAGCCAGATTTCTCCAACAGAAAGTTTCCATTCGGGCTTCTACAGCAGATGACTTTCGTCTGCAGCATCAACGCCTAAGGCATCCAACAACAGTTAACCCACCAGCAACCTCGAAAACATCTGAGCTTCTCTTAGATTGCTGAGACAGAGAGCTATTCCACTCCACCAGACGTCCCAACCGAGCTTCAGCCATCCGGCCCGAACTCTCTGGCAAGTCGTGACAACGGATACCACTCCACTCTTTGTAACAAACTCCACGTGGCCCCACCACTCTCTGACAAGTCGCGACAACGGACACCACTACTCTCCTTTACAAACTCCACATGGCCCCGAACGGCCCACTACCAGGCCGTTACAGATGTCGCTGTCAATCGGTTATGCTCTCCCATTTATAAAAGAGACTCCCAGATACGTTCTCCTCTAAGCTCTAAGCACTATCTCTAAACTCTGCTAAAATCTCATTCGAGTGCTCCATTTTTGTTGAAGCAGAGTATTGACTTGAGCATCAGAGGGTCTTGCTGGAGCACCCCCAACTCCGATTTAGACTTTCTTTGCAGGTCCCGACGGTGGCTGTGATCCCCTCGACTCCAGCTTCATCCGGCATCGGTGGAATTCTGCACCAACAAGAACCAAATAGACTTGATTTTTGGCTAAATGATCTAGCATGAATTATTAGGTTGATCTAATTGAAACTAATTAAATCAGTTGGTGTCTAAGGTAAACCAGATCGATGGTTTTTAATTGACAGTCTGCTTACCTGGCCATTCTTGATGATGTCTAAGGCAAGCTTTGGTAGATCCTCCCACCGATCGAACTTACCTGGCCTCTTGATGAAATTATTTTTTGATCGGATCACTTGACTATTCGAGCTGACCCATGTCAGCTAGGTAAATCGGTGTGACTGATTTAAGTGCTCCTAGACCAGCCCTTTAGTGGTCTCCCTTATGCTGACTTGGTGAAGCCAGTGGGAGGATCATGATAAGCTAGTTCATCTGACCTCATCCTCTCAATCAATTAAATTTTTTAAAATTATTATGTTCTTAAAATAAAATAGTAATAGTGATAACTAGATCATAGCCTCCTATTAAGTGGATGATAATGGATCCATCAGTTGGATAATCATTGGAGGCCCAAAGGCCTAGTGCTTATCGACTGATAAAATTGTCATTCATAATATAATTTCTTGACTGCATCTTTCTAAATAGTAGTTAGATTAGCCAACCAAAGTTGGGCCTAATCATTCATTGGCTAGATGGGCCAAGTATGGTCATGTTAATGGTTGGACCTAATCAGACCTTTTCAGTGGAGGCCAAAGCATACTGATTAGGGACTGGGGCAAAAATAAAATTACTAAAAATTATTTAAAAAAATAATTGGTTATGAACCTATCCTTAGATGTACATAGATTGGCCAACCAAAGTTGGACTTGTGTGCAGTCTAAGTGGATTCTAGTACCCACTAAAAAATTAGAATAATTCCTCGAATTGGAGGTAAAGGCTATCAATTCGAATAAAATAGTGGGAGAAACTTTTTGATTAAAGTCCAAATCTTTAGGTTTAATAAATCAATTACTAATAAGGTTATGATTTTTCTTTGTGCAGATATGGCCACTTCTCTATCGCTTTGATCATTGTTGGACAATGATAAGTTGGTGGGATCCAACTTCGGTAGCTGGTATCAAAAGTTGAAGATAGTCCTGGAGCATGAATGGATCCTATATGTGATAACGGATCCTGCACCTGAGGAGCCAGCTGTCAATATACATGGAACAGTCAGAGACACATACCAGAAGTGGCTCAGTCATCAGACCATGGTGCGCTGCATCATGCTGGCTGCCATGAGCGATGAGTTCAATCACAGATTTGAGATGACTCAGCCAAAGGACATACTTCAAGTGTTGGAAAATGCCTTTGGCACACCCGATGACGTGGAGAGGCACAAGACTAGTTGTACCATCTTCAACACCAAAATATGGGATGGTGCCTTTATCACTGATCATGTATTGTACATGATCGAGCTGATAGAGCATTTGAGCAAGCTCGGCTTTCCCTTGCATGAGCAGCTTGGGAAAGATACAATACTAAACTCACTGCCCAAGTCTTATCTCCCATTCTTCATTCATTATAGAATGACAAAGCTTGAAGTAAACTACCACAGGTTACTGGAGTTGCTTCAAAACTTTGAGAAGAATCACCAACTCCACAAGAAGTCGGTGAAGTTAGTGGGAGGTTCGTCTTCTGGTTCTCGATCCTTTAAGAAAGGAAAGAAGAACAAGAAGAAGAAAGTGAAGAAGGTGCAAGTTCAGGCTGGGATATCAATGCAGGGCCAGACCAGAAAGATCAAGCCCGATAAGAGTCAAGCTGAATGCTTCTTTTGCAAGAAGCGGGGGCACTGGAAGAGGAACTGTCCTTAGTACATTGCCTCCCTAGATCTGAATGGGCAGAGAAAGAAGCAAGCTGTTGCTGGATAAGGTATTTATATGATAACTCCTTGCAATTTCTCTATTTGTAATATAACTGACTGGGTATTGGATACCGATAGCCCTTACCATATTTGCAATTCGTTGTAGGGGTTGCAGGTCATAGAAGATTCGAGCAAGGTGAGAGGTTCCTAAACGTTGGAGATGGAAGACTAGTTCCAGTTCTAGCATTAGGAATCTTGCAACTTGTATTTGAGTCCCATACCGTTGTTCTTAATGATTGTCATTTCTGTCCCAGTTTCTTTTTAAATATCATTTCTGTAGGCCTTCTAGCCAAAAATAATTATGAAATTTTAATAAAAAAATAAGTTTGTAATATCATTATGAATGGTGTTACTATTTTTTGTGGATATTTGAACAATGGTGTGTATATGTTATCATAACCTGTTAACGTAGTCTATTCCACTGGCAAGCATCCTAGATTAGATAGTGTATCAGATATCTACTTATGGCACTGTAGGCTAGGTCATATAAACAAGAACAGGATAAACAGGTTGACTTAAGAGGAAATCTTCGAAGTCAGTGATTGTGAATCACTTCCAACCTGTGATTCCTGTCTTCTCGGTAAAATGACCAAGTCACCTTTTACTGAAAAAGGTGAGAGAGCTATTGAGCTCTTGGGCCTAGAACATACTGATGTATGCGGGCCCATGAGCACAAGTGCTAGAGATGGATATTTTTACTTCATCACTTTCATAGATGATCTATCTAGATATGGATATGTCTATCTGATGAAACATAAGTTAGATTCATTTGAAATGTTCAAACGATTCTGCAGTGAAGTAAAAAAATAAACTGAGAAGAGTATTAAGACTTTTCGATCTGACCAAGGAGGGGAATACCTTTCTAGTGAGCTTCTCACATATCTAGGAGAGAATGAGATTCTCTTCCAATGGACTCCTCTAGGAACTCCACAACATAATGATGTATTTGAAAGGAGAAATCAGACTCTGTTAGACATGGTCCGATCTATGATGGATTTTGCCAGCTTGTCGATATCCTTCTAGAGATATGCACTCGAATCAGCCTATTATCTATTAAATAGGGTTTCAAGTAAGTCTATAATTAAGACTACATATGAGATATGGATAGGGTGTAAGCACTTTCACACCTTAGGGTCTGGGGGTGCCCGACCTATGTCAAACGGTTAGTTACAGATAAACTAGGACCTAGGTCTGACAAATGCACATTCTTAGGGTATCCCAAAGAGACCAAAGGATATTTTTTCTACCATGCTGATGAACAAAAGGTGTTCGTCAGCCTTAAGGCAATCTTTTTAGAAAAGAAGTTCCTTAGTGTTGCTCCTTGGATTGATTTTGATGATAACAAAGTATTTGAAGGGGTACTAATAATTTTTGCTTGAAAAAGACTTATTGCATTTCAGGGACAAAATCATAATTTTATCAAACCTTAATTTGAAAGCATCAAGTGCTAGAACAAAAGATTTGTGATCCATTGATAAAAATTTTATAGTTTTTGGACATGTATTTTGAAAGATATCCATGTTTGAAAATTTGAGTCGACCCCATGAGTCGACTCATGGTACAAAGGGCTGATTGGCACGCAGATTTTTTGGCTGGCACAGTTTGTGAGTCGACCCATGAGTCGACCCCCAAGGCATGAGTCGACCCATGAGTCGACCTCTACTATTTTTAAGCCAAAATTACAGAACCTTTATTTTCTACTGTTTTCCACAGAGGTCGACCCCATAAGTCGATCCATGAGCATGAGTCGACCCATGAGTCGACCCCTATGACGGGAAAGTTCCACAACGGCTAGTTTTTAACTCATTTTAAGTACTTTTAATGCTCATTTAATATGGTCTAACAGCTCTATTTCAGCCCAGATTATTCTCCACCATTTTTTAAAGCTATAAAAGGGACAAAAAGGTGGGAATCATTAAGAAGAGAGATTTTTGAAAAGAGGATTTCAAGCATACTTTTCAGCCCTAAGTAAGAGCTCACTCAAAGCATTCAAGAAGCCTTTAATTCAAGCTCACCAACTCCTCAAGTACTCATTCAAGTCTCCAACCACCTTGAGGAAATCGAAAAGAGCCTTCTTCTCTTTGAGTAAACTGTATTTAAAGCTCCATTCGCTCATTTAAGGAGCTTCTTTTGTATTTTCTGTGCTATTGATGTAATACTCTATTTGAGTTATTATTTTTATTTTGAAAGGGTTTCAAAACAAGAGAAGGTTGATCCGAACCTTGAATCGGAGTGTATTAGGTTGGCTTGTACCCGAAAAACAAGTAGACTAGCTTGGGATAGCTAGAGTCGGAGGTTCTGATGAGTATATTCAAGTTGAATACAAGTTAGTGGATTGGAATTCCCAAGTAGGAGCTTGGGGAGTGGATGTAGGTGTAAGGTTGGCACCGAACCACTATAAATCCTCTTGTTTGTGTTGTGCCTAATTGCTCTTCTTTAGAACTTCTTTATTCTATTGCATTCTTGCATTTAACCATTAGCCTTGAATCAACTATACTCTCCTTATTTATTTAGCTATTGTTAAATAATTTTCATAAGATTTAAGTTAAGGTTAAAATTTTTAGAAACCCAATTCACCCCCCCCTCTTGGGTTGCATAGCTAGGCAACAAGTGGTATCAAAGTCCGGTGCTCTAGCCCTACTTTGATCTAACCAATCAAAGAGCTAAAGATCTATGGCAACTCAAGTTAGCACTTCTCTAGCCGAGGGGCAGTCCACTAACCGTCCTCCACTTTTCAATGGGTCCAACTATACCTATTGGAAAGCTCAGATGAAAATCTTCATTCAAGCACTCGACTATGATATGTGGAGTATCATAGTAAACGGCCCTCACACACCCACTAAAATTATTGATGGTGTGGAATCAGCCAAACTCGAAAAGGATTGGGATGAGGTTGATAAGAAAATGGCACAACTAAATGCTAAAGCTATGAATGTTCTATATTGTGCTCTTGATGCTAATGAATTTAATCGCATTTCAACTTGCTTGTCTGCTAAAGAAATATGGGATAGATTAGAAGTAACCCATGAAGGAACCAATCAAGTAAAGGAGTCCAAAATTAACATGCTCGTGCATAGATATGAACTGTTTATAATGGAGCATGATGAGTCTATACTGAAATATTTACATGTTTTATTGATATTATAAATGGTTTAAAGAGTCCTGGTAAGTCTTATTCTAACAGTGAGCTTGTAAGAAAGATTCTCAGATCCTTACCAAGAACTTGGGAAGCCAAAGTGACCGCTATCCAAGAAGCAAAAGATCTAAACATCCTACCTTTGGAAGAGCTTCTTGGATCATTGATGACACATAAGCTGAGCATGAAACAACATCAAGAGGAAGAAGTCAAAAAGAAGAGAACAATCGCCCTCAAATCCATAGCTCAACCAGATGAAGAAACTGATGACTCTGAAAATGAAGAGCAGGATGAAGAGATGGCACTCATTACCAGAAGGTTCAAAAAATTTTTGAGGAAAAAGAAACAAGAAATGAGGAAGAGACCACTCACAAAAGGAGAACATAGCAAAGAAAAGGATAAAGACCAGCCCCTTATCTGCTATGAATGCAAGAAATCGGGATACTTCAAGTCTGAATGCCCACAATTGAAGAAGGATCCCAAGAAGTACAAGAAGAAGGCCATGATTGCCACTTGGAGTGGGAGTGATGACTCAAGCTTCGAAGAGGAAGACTCAACTGAACAAGCCAACTTGTGCCTTATGGCACATAATAATGAGGTAAATTCCGAAACTCCTAGTGACTTTATATTTGAAGAACTACATGAAGCTTTTTATGATTTAATTGATGAACTAAAAAAACTAGGGATAAAAAATAAAGATCTAAAATCAAAAAATCAATCTTTACTGAAACAAAATAAAAGCATTTCAATTGAGAAATCTATCCTGTTTCAAGAAAATCAAAATTTAAAGAATAAAATTGCCAAGCTAAAACTAATAGTTGAAAAATTCACCTTGAGTTCTAACAAACTTAATATGATTCTTGAAAATCAAAAGGCCGTGTATTATAAGGCTGGACTTGGCTATAACCCCTTGAAGAAATAAAAGTATCTGAAAAATATCTATGTAAACTCTTCAAGTAATAAGTTTTCTAATATTACTTGCTTCAAATGTGGTAGAGTAGGACACAAGTCATACACTTGCTTCTCTAGCAAATCTGTAAACTCAAATGTAAAGAAAATATGGGTTCCAAAAGGAACCATTATGACTAACCTAAAAGGACCCAAGAAAGCTTGGGTACCTAAAGCAAAAACTTGACTTTTGCCTGCAGGTGTGTCTAGCATCCCAAGGAGCAAACAGAAAATGGTATCTTGATAGCGGATGCTCGAGACACATGACTGGTGATGAATCCCAATTCATCACACTTGATGCTAAGAATGGAGGGATAGTCACCTTTGGAGACAATGGTAAAGGAAAGATCATCGGTATAGGTAACATTGGTATCACTCCCTCCAAGTACATTAAAAATATTTTGTTAGTAGATGGTTTAAAGCATAATTTACTAAGCATTAGTCAATTTTGTGATAAAGAATATAAAGTTATTTTTGAATCTTCTGTTTGTATTGTAACTAGTCCTATTAATGAAGGCATTAAATTTGTTGGACATAGATATGGTAATGTTTATATGGTAGATTTGAATGATCAATCCAAGATAAACATGCAATGCCTAGTATTTTTGAATGCCAAGATTAATGAGACTTGTTGGCTTTGGCATCGTAGGCTTGCACATATTAGCATGCATTCACTTTCAAAACTCATTAAGAAGGAATTGGTTCTTGGTTTGCCAAAATTAAATTTTGAAAAGGATAGAATCTGTGATGCATGCCAACTAGGTAAACAAACAAGAGTTTCATTTAAATCTAAAAATATTATTTCAACCTCTAGACCTTTAGAGCTATTGCACATGAATTTATTTGGACCTACTAGAACTACTAGTCTAGGAGGAAAACGATATGGTTTTGTAATAATTGATGATTTCTCTCATTTTACATGGGTTTTCTTCTTGGCACACAAAGATGAAATTTTTCAAGTTTTCTCTAAATTTTACCGAAAAGTCACAAATAAGAAAAGATTTTCAATTCTAAATATTCGAAGTGATCATGAAACCGAATTTGAAAATCAAGACTGAAAAATTTTATGATGAAAAGGGAATAGGCCATAATTTTTCTGCACCTAGGACACCCCAACAAAATGGAGTAGTAGAAAGAAAAAATAGAACCCTAGAAGAAATGGCCCGTACCATGCTATGTGAAAGCAACCTTCCAAGATACTTTTAGGTGGAAGCTATTAACACAGTATGTTACATTTTAAATCATACTTTAATTAGACAAATTTTAAAGAAAACCCCCTATAAACTTTGGAAAGGAAGAAAACCTAATATTGCATATTTTCATATTTTTGGTTATCGATGTTTTGTATTAAACAATGGTAAAGAAAGACTTGAAAAATTTGATGCAAAATCTGATGAAGTAATCTTTCTTGGTTACTCCTCCTCTAGTAAAGCTTTTAGAGTTTTTAACAAAAGAACCTTAGTAGTAGAGGAGTCAATACATGTTGTCTTTGATGAAACTAACGATCTTCCTTCAAGGAAGAATGAAGGTGTTGATGATGCAGATCCTCTTATAGAAGGAATGAAGGAGATCACTCTGAAAGATTCAACAATTCAAGATGATGAGGAACATGAAGACAAACAGGATGAGGAAGGTGAAGAACAACAAGAACAACCTCAAGGTACAAATGACCTACCTAAAGAATGGAGGTATGTTCACAATCACCCTAAGGAGCTAATTATTGGTGATCCTATGCATGGGGTAAGAACTCGTTCTTCACTTAAAGATGCATTCAATCATTGTGCTTTTGTCTCTCATCTTGAACCTAAAACCATTGAAGAAGCTGAAAAAGATTATAACTGGATTAATGCAATACAAGAAGAACTTAATCAATTTGAAAGAAATAATGTATGGACTTTAGTATCAAGACCTAAAAATTATTCAATAATTGGCATAAAATGGGTTTTTAGGAATAAATTAGATGAACATGGAAATGTAATAAGAAATAAAGCAAGATTGGTTGCTAAAGGTTATAATCAAGAAGAAGGAATTGATGTTGATGAGACCTTTGCATCTATTGCTAGACTAGAGGCAATTAGACTTCTACTTGCATATACTTACTTTATAAAATTTAAATTATTTCAAATGGATGTCAAAAGTTCCTTTTTGAATGGATATATTGCTGAAGAAGTCTATGTAGAACAACCCTCAGGTTTTGAAAATTATACTTTTCCTAATCATGTTTTTAAATTAAATAAAGCTCTAGATGGTTTGAAATAAGCACCCAAGGCTTGGTATGAAAGGCTAAGCAAATTTTTACTTAATAATGATTTTTCAAGAGGCAATATAGACACAACCCTTTTCATTAAAAGAAATCAAGATGATTTATTAGTTATACAAATATATGTTGATGACATTATTTTTGGGTCTACTAATGAATCTCTTTGTTAAGATTTTGCAAAGCTCATGTAGGGGGAGTTCGAGATGAGCATGATGGAAGAACTTACATTCTTCCTCGGACTCCAAATCAAACAAACAAAGGAAGGAATCTCCATCACCCAAAGCAAGTACATAAGGGAATTACTTAAAAGATTTGGAATGGAGAACTCCAAAGCAATTGGCACACCCATGAGCCCTTCATGTAAGCTTGACAAGGATGAAGAAGGTAAAAGTGTAGACTTAAAATATTATAGAGGTATGATTGGCTCTCTACTATATTTAACTGCTAGCAGACCTGATATTATGTTTAGTGTCTATCTTTGCACTCGATTTCAATCTAATCCTAAAGAATCTCACTTGAATGCTGTTAAAAGAATCTTTAGATATTTGAATGGTACTCAAACTCTAGGATTATGGTACTCTAAGGACTCATTAATTGATTTAATAGGATATTCAGATGCTGATTTTGCTGGATGTAGATTAGACAAAAAAAGTACTAGTAGAACTTGCCAATTTCTTGAAGTTAACCTAATCTCCTGATTTAGCAAGAAATAAAATTTGGTAGCACTGTCTACGGCCGAGGCCGAATACATTGCAGTCGGAAGTTGTTGTGCTCAAATCTTATGGATTAAGCAACAACTCGAAGATTTTGGTATCAAACTTAATGAAACTCCCATAAGATGTGATAACACTAGTGCCACAAATCTTACTAAAAATCCAATTCAGCATTCTAGGTCTAAACATATTGAAATCAGACATCATTTTGTTGGAAAATATGTCCCAAAAGCCAATCGTCAAGCTGTTGACGGTTGAGCAACCAAGTATTGTAATTGATTTGTTAATAAATAAAATATATTTGGCATTTTCATCATAAGCTTTCATCTTTTAATGAACTCCATTGTTATGATGAAGTCCTTAGGACTATTTAAGTTCGATAAAGAGAGGATTTATCGATTAGTTCTTAAAACTGTTCACGATCAAATGATAAGCTGTTAATAAGGACGACAGCTTCTATCGAGCATAGGTCACTGTAGGCCATATGGGTTGGTTGTTCTCTTAACCAAGGAGTGTGGAGACACTGGTATGGCATACAGGTGAGATATAAGGGTACTTCATCATTGAACGTGACCAACTCCAGAGCATTCTGCTATCAAGAATGTCTCTGATGGGATATAGGTATAAGTGTCCCTTAGACTTGAGATCGCCTCAGTGACTTGCAAGCAACTCATTATGCTTTGGTACTGGACTAACTAAATTTTTAATTCAGGGATGGAAGGCTTCTGGGCACAGTCAAGTACTTGCGAAGTCAGAGTGTGATCGAGATGGGATTGACCACTCCAAGAGTTGGAGAAGAATGAGTCGTTGTATTTCAATTTAGCAAAACCTTGGCCAGGGTAATCCATCAGATGGATTTGATATTTTTAAATACAATGTGGACAACTGATCAGAGTTGACAGTTGAACTCTGGGGTGTCCTATGATCATTTTGGTCAAGGGGATGAATTATATGAAAACTATATCCGCATGGGTTCTAAGGATGTTGTTCTACACATTCGACCTATCCGATCGTCGGGTACCATTGCTAGATGGTCACTTCGATTGGTACAAAAATTTGTTCCTATGCTACTGACTTAGGTTCGGACCTATGAGGTTACACACATTAGAGTTTATGATTTGATCGGATGGTTGATCAACGATTAAGAATCATTCTAGTGTTAAATGATCAATATGATTGACATTTAACCTAGTGCAAGTATTGCAAGAGGATCGATTAGCAATTCGATTGCTAATTGGCTTAATTTGATTAAGCCAATGGGTTGAGATTAAGTTTAATTAAATATGATTTAATTAGATTTATTTTGAGCTTGATTAGATCAAGTCCAATTGGTTTATTGGATAAGCCAAGTGCAAGAAAAAACTAGTCCTAGTTCAACTAGGACTTAGATCAATCTAATTTCTAATTTGATTAAAAAATTAAATCAGATTTAAATCTAATTTAATCTGATTAAATTAGATTTTTAATTGGGTTAAGACCTATTTTAATTAGGTTGATCTAATTTTGGTTTGATTTGGTTTGGAAAACCAAATTAAAACAAGACATAAGATAGAATCCTAGTAAGACTAGGATTCCACCTTGCGCCATATAAGCCTTCCCCACGCCCTCTCTCTTATTCAATGCCAATCTCCACTTATTTTGTGTGACAAAAGCACTCTCCCAGGTCTCTCCCACGTTCACAAAAGGTTTTCTCTCTTCTTTCTTACATGGAAGGTGGTTTGGATCAATCAAAAAGGTATAAGTTTGGATTTCGAATTCTATGAGATAGAGTTTTAGAAATCCAAAACTCTTTCAATTTTGCACCAAATTTATCTAAATTTTTTTTTGAAATTTTTGTGGCTTTTAGGGTACACATTGTGTACCCTTTTCTGGTGATCCATGTATAAAAATATGGAGGAGGTGCTCAAGAGTTGGGCGCCCCTTAACTTGCCATGTTTGGATAAGCCTTGACTAGGTATTTGACCTAGACAAGGACTCTATCATATCTCTTTGTATAAAATAAGTTTCTTCATGAAATTTTAGAAAAAGATAGATATTTTAGATACCTTTGTGTCATCCAAAAATTAAAGAGAAAGACCTTTGGGTCGTAGAGATATAAAAGATGCAAGTTAGGGTGTCTAGAGAGAAAAACGTGAAGAAGAAGAGGGTCTTCTTCTAGGATTTTTTGTTTTCATATCTTTCCTCCCTCCATCTTGAGTTTCCTGAGAGTGTCTCAGATCTGAAACTCCTCCTTTTACTTTCTATCTTTGGAAGAGTCCAAATCAAGAAGATGGAGGCACCTGATCAACTATCAAAGAAGGATCAGCGCAGTACTAGCATACTGTGCTGATTTCCTGAAGCAGGACTTCTGATCGAGATTCGTGGGCTCGTGTGGATGACTCCTAGAGGCCGGACGCGTGTGCGGCTTGTAACATCATCCTTAAGCCCAGATCAGTGAGGTTAGAGCATCTAACTTGCAAGGTAATAGATCTGATCTATTGTTTAATACATACATTAGATGTGGTATAGAAACATGTTGATATGATCAACATGTGGTTCATGCTATATTTATATATTTTAATTTTTGATTTAATGATATATAATAATCATGTAATAGGATCTTAGATCTAAGAATTCTCTGGTTTTAGAAAATAAATTTTGATTTATTTTAGTCTTCCGCTGTATGATCTTGAAAAAGTTTCAAGATCTAACCCTGAAACCCTAGATCTGGTTCCTACAATTGGTATCAGAGCCTAGATTCTTTATTACATGATTATTTATACATGCTTAGATTATTTCTTAGATTAGATCTAATTTATAATCTGATTATTAAATCTAAAATTAAAATTTTAGATCAATCACAAACTGCAAGGTTGTCCTGCTGTAAGGTTTATCCCTTACAGTGCAAAGGTTGTCCTAGTTTGTGTAGATCTATCTTTAATCATAAATTTGTTAGATATGATCTAGATTAAATTTATGATTTACTGAATTTAAAAGATGTTTAAATCTGAAATAAAATCTCTTTGTTAATAATTTTTGTGCAAAAAAATTGTTTAAAGTTAAAATTATTTCAATTACATGAACCTGTTTAGATTAGATTTAAAGTAGTTTCATGTTTAATTTACTTGTATCTTGATTATGAATCAAACATGCAATATAGTTGGTAGAATCATATTGTAAAATTATTTTATAAATATAAAAATTATTTTTTGAAAAGCCGAACCCAACCCTCAGCCCAAAACTTAATTAAGAATTAAGAAGTTGTTTGATTAGGTTCTAGGATTGTGAATTGAAGAACCTAAGACACAAATCATAACGTATTGGGTTAATGGGTTAGTGAAAATTAGGTCCATTAATTGGGTCAGACCTATGATTAGATTAAAGATGGACTTAATTAGAGAATTGACTAAATCTAATCAATTGTTGTCTTAGATTAGGTCAAGGATTCTTTAGATCAATTACAATAGTTGTAGTTGGTCAAGTCCATATCATTAACGAGAACCAAATGGACTTGATTCTTGGCTAAGCGGTCTAGCACGAACTGTTAGGTTGATCTAATCGAAACTAATTAAACCAGTTGGTGTCTAAGGTAAACCAGATCGGTGGTTTTTAATTGGGAGCCCGCTTACCTGGCCATTTCTGATGGTGTCTAAGACAAGCTTTGGCAGACCCTCCCACTGATCGAACTTACCTGGCCTCTTGATGAAATTATGTTTTGATCGGATCACTTGACTATTCGAGCTGACCCATGTCAGCTAGGTAAATCAGTGTGACTGATTTAGGTGCTCCTAGACCAGCCCTTTTAATGGTCTCCTTTAAGCTGACTTGGTGAAGCCAGTGGGAGGATCATGATAAGCTGGTTCATCTGACCTCATCCTCTATATTATTTAAATCTTCTAAAATTATTAGGTCCTTAAAATGACAAAGTTATGGAGATAACTAAGTCATTGCCTCCCATTAAGGTGTTTGATAATGAGTCCATTAACTCAATAATCATTGCAGACCCAAAGGCCTGGTGCTTGTTGACTAATAGAATTATCACTCATCATATGATGACTTGGAAGTGTCTCTCTAATGGTGGTTAGGTGAGCCAACCAAAGTTGGGCTTAATCATTCGTTGGTTAGATATACCAAGTATGATCATGTTAATGGTTGGACCTAACTGGATCCTTACAGTGGAGGCCAAAGCCTACTGATTAGGTTTCTGGGGCAAAATTAAAATTACTAAAAATTATTTAGAAAAATAATTGGTTATGAACATACCCTTAGATGTACATGGGTTGGCCAACCAAAGTTGGGCTGTGTGTGCAGTCTAAGTGGATTCTAGTACCCACTAAGGAATTAGGATAATTCCTCGAATTGGAGGTAGAGGCTACCAATTCGAATAAAAGAGTGGGAGAAACCTTTTGATTAAAGTCCAAATCTTTAGGTTTAATGAATCAATTACTAATTAGGTTATGGTTCTCCTTTGTGCAAATATGGCCACTTCCCTATCGCTCCGATCATTGTTGGACAATGATAAGTTGGTGGGACCCAACTTCGGTAGCTGGTACCGAAAATTGAAGATAGTCCTGGAGCATGAATGGATCCTATATGTGATAATGGATCCTGCACCTGAGGAGTCGCTGTCAATGCATGTGGAACAGTCAGAGATACTTACCAGAAGTGGCTCAGTGATCAGACCACGGTGCGCTGTATCATGCTGGCTGCTATGAGCGACGAGTTCAGTCGCAGATTCAAGACGGCTCAGCCAAAGGACATGCTTCAAGTGTTGGAGGATGCCTTTGGCACACCCGATGATGTGGAGAGGCACAAGACTAGTTGTGCTATCTTCAACGCCAAAATGCGGGATGGTGCCACTGTCACTGATCATGTATTGTATATGATCAAACTGATGGAACGATTCAGCAAGCTCGGCTTTTTCTTGCATGAACAGCTTGGGAAAGATGCAATACTGAACTCGCTGCCCAAGTCTTATCTCCCATTCCTCACTCATTATAGAATGACAAAGCCTGAAGTAAACTACCATGGGTTACTGGGGTTGCTTCAGAACTTTGAGAAGGATCACCAATTCCTCAAGGAGTTGGTGAACTCAGTGGGAGGTTCGTCTTCTGGTTCTCGACCCTTTGAGAAAGGAAAGAAGAACAAGAAGAAGAAAGTGAAGAAGGTGTAAGTTTAGGCTGGGACATCAGTGCAGAGCCAGACCAAAAAGATCAAGCCCGATAAGAGTCTATTCAACTGGCAAGCACCCTAGATTAGATAGTGTGTCAGATATCTACTTATGGCACTGTAGGCTAGGTCATATAAACAAGAACAGAATAAACAGGTTGACTCAAGAGGGAATCCTCGAAGTTAGTGATTGTGAATCACTTCCAACCTGTGAGTCCTGTCTTCTTGGTAAAATGACCAAGTCACCTTTTACTGAAAAAGGTGAGAGAGCTACTGAGCTCTTGAGCCTAGTACATACTGATGTATGTGGGCCCATGAGCACCAGTGCTAGAGGTGGATATTTCTACTTCATAACTTTCACGGATGACCTATCCCGATATGGATATGTCTATCTGATGAAACATAAGTCAGATTCATTTGAAATGTTCAAACGATTCCGAAGTGAAGTAGAAAAATAAACTGGGAAGAGTATTAAAACTCTTCGATCTGATCGAGGAGGAGAATACCTTTCTAGTGAATTTCTCATATATCTAAGAGAGAATGGGATTCTCTCCCAATGGACTCCTCCAAGAATACCACAGCATAATGGTGTGTCTGAAAGGAGGAATCGAACTCTGTTAGACATGGTCCGATCCATTATGGGTTTTACTAGCTTGCCAATATCCTTCTAGGGATATGCACTCAAATCGGCCTGTTATCTGTAAATAGGGTTCCAAGTAAGTCTGTAATTAAGACTCCATATGAGATATGGACGGGACGTAAGCCAGCACTTTTACACCTTAGGGTCTGGGGGTGCCCGACCTATGTCAAACGATTAGTCACAGACAAACTTGGACCTAGGTCTGACAAATGCTCATTCATAGGGTACCCCAAAGAGACAAAAGGATATTTTTTCTACCATGCTAATGAACAAAAGGTGTTCGTCAGTCTTAAGGCAATCTTTTTAGAAAAGAAGTTCCTTGGTGAAGGAACCATTGCCTCTAAGGTTGAACTTGATGAAGTTCAACAGGTAGAAGGACCGACACCAATAGCTGAACC
The DNA here is from genome assembly GCF_000442705.2 of Elaeis guineensis. Taxonomy (NCBI): domain Eukaryota; kingdom Viridiplantae; phylum Streptophyta; class Magnoliopsida; order Arecales; family Arecaceae; genus Elaeis; species Elaeis guineensis. The sequence continues at coordinate 11,555,016 of NC_026007.2, read as the reverse complement.
TGAGTCTGATATGATTAGATCATATCCGGAGCCCAATGTACCTGCACCATTAAGGCGATCCGATAGAGTACCGCATCAGCCGGACAGATACTACGGTTTCTTGGTCTGGGATGGTGATCCCATCGAACTTGATGAGAATAATGAGGATCCGATCACCTATATGGATGCAATGCAGAGACCTGATTCTGAGAAATGGCTTAAAGCCATGAAATTCAAAATGGAGTCCATGAAGGTCAATGATGTATGGACATTGGTTGACCCACCTGAAGGGGTTAAACCCATAGGTGTAAATGGGTCTTCAAAAGGAAGAGGGGCGCAGACAGAAAGGTGGAGACTTATAAAGCCCATCTGGTCACCAAGGGGTATCGTCAACGTTATGGTATTGACTATGATGAGACGTTTTTCTCTATGACAATGCTCAAATCCATTCGGATAATGCTTGCAATAGCTGTCCATCTGGATTATGAGATCTGGCAGATGGATGTAAAGACAGCTTTCCTGAATGGAGAGCTGACTGAAGAGGTGTATATGATACAACCTGAGGGGTTTACATCCACAGATGAGTCCAAGGTGTGCAAGCTTCAGAGATCCATTTATGGACTGAAGCAAGCTTCTCGGAGTTGGAACATGCATTTTGATAAGGTGATCAAAACGTATGGCTTCATTAAAAATAGAGAAGAGCCCTGCATCTATAAATGGGCAAATGATCCAGTTGTGGTATTCCTTGTCTTTTACGTGGATGACATTCTCTTAATCGGAAATGACATCCCCGCACTACAGGGAATAAAAGTTTGGTTATCATCACAGTTCTCCATGAAGGACTTGGGTGAAGCATCCTACATCCTAGGGATGAAGATCTATAGGGATAGATCTAAAAGGATGCTTGGGTTATCCCAGTCCATGTACATAGACACTGTGCTGAAAAAGTTCAGCATGAAGAATTCCAAGAAGGGCTATCTATCGATAGGCCATGGAATTTCTCTCTCTAAGAAGGATTGTCCACAACTCCTGAAGAGAGAGAGTGCATGAGTAGAGTCCCATATGCTTCAACCGTGGGATCTATCATGTACACCATAACATGTACAAGACCAGATGTGGCATACTCACTAGGAGTAGTGAGTAGATACCAATCTAATCCTGGAGAAAATCACTGGAAAGTGGTTAAAGCCATCCTTAAGTATTTGAGAAATATTAAGGATCAATGGTTGGTTTATGGCGAGTCAGATCTGAAACTTGTGGGGTTCACAGACTCTAGCTTTCAATCTGACCATGATGACATCAGGAGCGTGTCGGGTTATATCTTTACTCTGAATGATGGAGCCATCTGCTGGAAGAGTTCCAAGCAGCATACTGTAGCGGACTCTGTTTGTGAAGCGGAGTACATCGCAGCATCGGATGCTGCAAAGGAAGTTGTGTGGCTGAGGAAATCCATCACTGAGCTCAGAGTAGCACCCTCCCTCGATGGTCCGATCCTGCTCTACTGCGACAGCACTGGTGCCATAGCTCAGGCGAAGGAATCCAAAGCACATCAGCGGACGAAGCACATCTTGCACCGCTTCCACCTGGTTCGGGAGATCGTGGATCGAGGTGACGTCGACCTTCAGAAGATCGACGGAAAGGAGAACCTAGCCGACCCCTTCACTAAAGCCCTGGCAATAAAGGAGTTCGACAACCACAAGTCGAAGATGGGTATTAGATACTGTGCCGAGTGGCTTTAGGACAAGTGGGAGTTGTTGGAAAATGTGTCCCAAAAAGTCAATCGTCAAGCTGTTGACGGTTGAGCAACCAAGTATTGTAATTGATTTGTTAATAAATAAAATATATTTGGCATCTTCATCATAAGCTTTCATCTTCTAATGAACTCCGTTGTTATGATGAAATCCTTAGGACTATTTAGGTTCGATAAAGAGAGGATTTATCGATTAGTCCTTAAAACTGTTCACGACCAAATGATAGGCTGTTAATAAGGACGACAGCTTCTATCGAGCATAGGTCGCTGTAGGCCATATGGGTTGGTTGTCCTCTTAACCAAGGAGTGTGGAGACACTGGTATGGCATACAGGTGAGATGTAAGGGTACATCATCATTGAATGTGACCAAATCCAGAGTATTCTACTGTCGAGAATATCTCTGATGGGATATAGGTATAAGTGTCCCTTAGACCTGAGATCGCCTCAGTGACTTGCAAGCAACTCACTGTGCTTTGGTACTGGACTAACTGAATTTCTAATTCAGGGACGGAAGGCTTCTGGGCACAGTCAAGTACTTGCGAAGTCAGAGTGTGATCGAGATGGGATTGACCACTCCAAGAGTTGGAGAAGAATGAGTCGCTGTATTTCAATTTAGCAAAACCTTGGCCAGGGTAATTCATCAGATGGATTTGATATTTTGAAATACAATGTGGACAACCTGATCAGAGTTGACAGTTGAACTCTGGGGTGTCCTATGATCATTTTGATCAAGGGGATGAATTATATGAAAACTATATCCGCATGGGTTCTAAGGATGTTGTTCTACACATTCGACCTATCCGGTCGTCGGGTACCATTGCTAGATGGTCACTTCGATTGGTACAAAAATTTATTCCTGTGCTATCGGCTTAGGGACGAACCTATGAGGTCACATACATTAGAGTTCATGATCCGATCAGATGGTTGTTCAACGATTAAGAATCGTTCTAGGGTTAAATGATCAATACGATTGACATTTAACCCAGTGCAATATTGCAGGAGGATCGATTAGCAATTCGATTGCTAATTGGCTTAATTTGATTAAGCCAATGGGCTGAGATTAAGTCTAATTAAATATGATTTAATTATATTTATTTTGGGCTTGATTGGATCAAGTCCAATTAGTTTATTGGATAAGCCAAGTGCAAGGAAAAACTAGTCCTAGTTCAACTAAGACTTGGGTCAATCTAATTTCTAATTTGATTAGAAAATTAAATCAGATTTAAATCTAATTTAATCTGATTAAATTAGATTTTTAATTAGGTTAAGACCTATTTTAATTAGGTTGATCTAATTTTGGTTTGATTTGATTTGAAAAACCAAATTAAAACAAGACATAAGATAGAATCCTAGTAAGACTAGGATTCCACCTTGCGCCACATAAGCCTTCTCCACGCCCTCTCTCTTATTCAATGCCAATCTTCACTTATTTTGTGCGACAAAAGCCCTCTCCCAGGGCTCTCCCACATTCACAAAAGGTTTCCTCTCTTCTTTCTTACATGGAAGGTGGTTTGGATCAAATCAAAAAGGAATAAGTTTGGATTTCGAATTCTATGAGATAGAGTCTTAGAAATCCAAAACTCTTTCAATTTTGCATCGAATTTATCCAAATTTTTTTTGAAATTTTTGTGGCTTTTAAGGTACATATTGTGCATCCTTTGCTAGTGATCCATGCACAAAAATATGGAGGCGGTGCTCAAGAGTTGGGCGCCCCTTAACTTGCCATGTTTGGATAAGCCTTGACTAGGTATTTGACCTAGACAAGGACTCTATCATATCTCTTTGTATAAAATGAGTTTCTTTGTAAAATTTTAGAAGAAGATAGAGATTTGAGAGACATTTGTGTCATCCAAAAATTAGAGAGAAAGACCTTTGGGTCATGGAGATATAAAAGATACAAGTTAGGGTGTCTAGAGAGAAAAACGTGAAGAAGAGGGTCTTCTTCTAGGATTTTTTGTTTTCATATCTTTTCTCCCTCTATCTTGAGTTTCCTGAAAGCGTCTCAGATCTGAAACTCCTCCTTTTACTTTCCATCTTTGAAAGAGTCCAAATCAAGAAGAAGGAGGCACCTGATCAACCATCAAAGAAGGATCAGCGCAGTACTAGCATACTGTGCTGATTTCCTGAAGCAGGACTTCTGATTGAGATTCGTGGGCTCGTGTGGACGACTCCTAGAGATCGGATGCATGTGCGGCTTGCAACATCATCCTTAAGCCTAGATCAGCATGGTTAGAGCATCTAACTTGCAAGGTAATAGATCTGATCTATTGTTTAATACATACATTAGATGTGGTATAGAAACATATTGATATGATCAACATGTGGTTCATGCTATATTTATATATTTTAATTTCTAATTTAATATTATGTAATAATCATGTAATAGGATCTTAGATCTAGGGATTCTCTAGTTTTAAAAAATAAATTTTGATTTATTTTAGTCTTCCGCTGTATGATCTTGAAAAAGTTTCAAGATCTAACCCTGAAACCCTAGATCTGGTTCCTACACATTTTATAAGAGAACATGTTCAAAATAAAGACATAATTCTTGACTATGTTTGTACTGAAAAATAATTAGCTGACATCTTTACAAAGGCTCTAAGTGAAGATAGATTCTGTGAAATTAGGAGAGAACTAGGAATCCTTGATCCATCTGCTTAAATGTCTCTCCAATCTTAAGGGATCAATGTCAAAAACTCCTTGAACTTAATTCTCACCATTTCTCTTGGGCTTAAAAGCTCAAAATTATTATTCTCATAATTGATCATTGAGCAAATATCCTTCTCCTAAAGTTTCAAATTTTTTGAAAATTGTCTCATCATTTTTCTGAGTTTCAATGTGCCATGAGTCGACCCCTAGGGTCGACCCAAGGGCAAACTTGTAGTTTTGGCCAAAATCCCACGGGCTCTTTCTTTTTGTTGAAAATCGATTCTTTGAGCTGACCCATTCCACCGTCTTCTTCCTCCCTTCAAAACCTTAGGTCTCCTTTTCTTCCTCTCCAAACCCAAGTCCTTCCCCCAAGATTTTTCTCCCATCACCCCTGACACCTCAAATCGACCCTTAGGAATCGAGTTCTTCCCCATCTCATCCCTTATTTAGAGTGGATTGAGCGTGCCCTAGATTTTACTCTTCTCTTCCAAATCGGGGTATTACTCCTTCAAAAATTCCTATCCTTCCCCTAAAATCCCTCTATCTCTTCACACATTTGACCTCCTAAGACCCTTGCTTGCTCTGGTGGTGGAAATGGCTCCTAAAATGAAGCTCCCACAAAGAAGGAAGTCGGTCTGTGAGTTGGAAGAATGCGTGCGCAGGAAGAGACAGGCTTCTCAGACCTCATCAGCTTCAATCCCTGTTTCGGCATCTGCTCCAGGTTCTTCTCAGTCTCCATTAAGTCCCAGTAAAATTCCCTTATCTGATAGAAAGGTAGAACCCAGGAAAAATGTAGATTTCAGATTTTTTGAAAAAGAGGGGTTCTCTATCAGTTCAAAAATCAAAGATCAAGGTTGGGGATTCTACTGCTCACTTAAAGAAATTACTTATGTGGATTTGGTTAGGAAATTTTATCTGAACTTGAGCTATGGCAATGGAATAGTAACATCCACTGTTAAGGGTATAGATATCTGTCTAGATCCTATACTTTTGAGAGAGATTCTTCATTTACCCTGTGAGGGATACTCAAACATGGAACTCCCAGTAAAGGAAGAAGGAATTAATGTGATTTTAGGAAGAACCTTCTCGGAAAGCCTAAACAAACTAGAGGCCAAGATCCTTTCCATTGAGACGAGGATACTACATCAAATGGTAACAAAGCTTTTTTCCCTAGAAGTGGTAGACATGACCTCCTCTCAGGCCGAGACATCTGCATTATGTTTCATGTGATTACTCAAACCCCCCTGAACTTCCCAGCATTAATGATTGAGGTCATGAGAGAAACACTGAATAGATCCAAGGCACATCTGCCTTTCGGTATGGCCCTCACTTTGGTATTCAGGAGGTTTGGAGTTAGTTTTGAGGGGGAGGCAGTAGCAAGGCTTTCTCACTCTGACACCATCAACCAACACACTCTACACCATATAGGATTTACTAGGACTGATGGTGGTTGGATCAAAGGAGTGGAAGAGAGAGCTGAGGAAGAAGGACCATCTTCACCCCTCCATGATCTCAGGGCAGCATCTCCAGACATTCAGTTCGTTTCAGATCCTGAGACTGGCCCATCAGAGTCTACGAGGAGGCACACTCCAGTCCAGCAGCCAGACAGCAGAGCACATCCCTCAGAGATCAGATTAGCTGATGACCAGATAGAGTTGATCTCTCAGCATGTGGCTTCCTTACTATCTCGACAGTTGGGCACTTCAGCTTTTGCACAAGGATCTACATCACTTGATATATCTGATCAGACTTTGATCCCTCACATCTCCACTATCTTTCAGATGATTACAAATCAGTCAGCTCGTATTCAGCAGCTTGAGGGTTATATATTGAGACTGACTGGGAGAGTACTTGACTTGCAGGGGCAAGTATTAGCTCTGGCACATCCACAGCCATAGGAGTGCATCACTGAGGTCTCAGACCTATCTACAGAGGCAGCTAGACTTAGAGGAGTCTTGGAGAGTGGATTTAATTTTCTGAGGAGAGAGATCAGAGGCTCTAGTGAGCATGCATCCACCCAGTTCACTGCACTGCTTCAGTCTATTTCAAGAGCCTTAAACCTTCTGGATACCATCAGACTCTCTCTTGCAGTTCAGTCTGTTGCTTCTCAGCCTTCAAGATCTTCTCACCCGCCCACTCGTGCCGGCACTCTACTCGTGGTAGAGGCAGACGGGGTCGAGGTCGAGCCCTTGGTCGTGATCCTTCATCTCCTCACCCCATCTCTGATTCATCTGACTCTGATCCATCCAGTCATGATCTCTACTAGATCCTGTTTAGCTAATCTTTTCTTTAGTTTTAGTCTAGGATCTATCTTTTGGGCCATGTAATGATGTTGACTGATTGACTTTTGTATTTTGGTATATGTATTGGAACAACTATGTGGAATCAGTCACTTTTTGATTATATATATATACTCTTTGACTTTCAATGAATGACTTTCAAATTGAGTTGCTTTTAATCATGTGCATGCAAAATAACTCATATCCATGATGTAAAATACTATGAATTGCAATATGGTATCCAATTGGTATATCTCTTATGTTTGCTGTATTTAGGGGGAGTAAAATAATTTTTGTAAAATTAATTCCATCAAAAGAAAGAAATAGAGAAAATATATTCAAAAAAAAAGGGGGAGTAAATAATTTTTGTTGATGCTATCAAAAAGGGGGAGAAATTAAAGAATCAAAAGTAAAATATTAAGCAATTGAGAAATAAGCAAAGAGTATATTTTCAAATTCTTAGGCAAATTCTGCTCTGATACCAAAAATTTTGCTCTGATACCGAAATTAAAGAATCAAATGAGCAATATAAGCAAATGAGTAAATTTTCAAATTATTAAGCAGATGAGCAATAAGAAAATTGTTAAGCAATTGAGCAAATTTTCAAAATGTTAAGCAATTAAGCAAATTTTCAAATTATTAAGCAATAGGTAAATTGTTAGGCAAATGAGCAACACAAGCAAATGGGCACATGTATCACGTGCCAAAGAATCAATCTTTTCAAACAAATGCACTTATAAGTAATTTTCAAATTGGTAGCAAATTTCTTATTTATCTTCAAACTACCTATGATGCATTTCATTCCAATACATGGCTATAATATTCAAATAACGCATCTTCATAACTTTGAAATTCATGCTCAATGTTTTATATATATGCTTTTGCTCAAGTATTTTGTCATCATCAAAAAGAAAGAGATTGTTGCTCCTTAGATTGATTTTGATGATTACAAAGTATTTGAAGGGGTACTAATAATTTTTGCTTGAAAAAGACTTCTTGCATTTCAGAGGCAAAATCATAATTTTATCAAACCCTGATTTGAAAGCATCAAGTGCTAGAACAAAAGATTTGTGATCTATTGATGAAAATTTTATAGTTTTTGGACATGTATTTTGAAAGATATCCATGTTTAAAAATTTGAGTCGACCCCATGAGTCAACTCATGGCACAAAGGGCTGATTGGCACGCAGATTTTTTGGCTGGCACAGTCTGTGAGTCGACTCATGAGTCGACCCCCAAGGCATGAGTCGACCCATGAGTCGACCTCTGCTATTTTTAAGCCAAAATTATAGAACCTTTATTTTCTATTATTTTCCACAGAGGTCGACCCCATGAGTCAACCCATGAGCATGAGTCGACCCATGAGTCGACCCCTGTGACAGAAAAATTCTGTAACGGCTAGTTTTTAACCCATTTTAAGTACTTTTAATGCTCATTTAATGTGGTCTAACGGCTCTATTTCAGCCCAGATTGTTCTCCACCATTTCTTAAAGCTATAAAAGGGACAAAAAGGTGGGAATCATTAAGAAGAGAGATTTTTGAAAAGAAGATTTTAAGCATACTTTTCAGCCCTAAGCAAGAGCTCACTCAAAGCATTCAAGAAGCCTTTAATTCAAGCTCACCAACTCCTCAAGTGCTCATTCAAGTCTCCAACCACCTTGAGGAAATCAAAAAGAGCCTTCTTCTCTTTGAGTAAAGTGTATTTAAAGCCCCATTCGCTCATTTAAGGAGCTTCTTTTGTATTTTCTGTGCTATTGATTGTAATACTCTGTTTGAGTTATTATTTTTATTTTGGAAGGGTTCCAAAATAAGGGAAGGTTGATCTAAACCTTGAATCGGAGTATATTGGGTTGGCTTGTACCTAAAAAATAAGTGGACTAGCTTGGGATAGCTAGAGTCGGAGGTTCCGACGAGTGTATTCAAGTTGAATACAAGTTAGTGGATTGCAATTCCCAAGTAGAAGCTTGGGGAGTGGATGTAGGTGCAAGGTTGGCACCGAACCACTATAAATCCTCTTGTTTGTGTTGTGCCTAATTGCTCTTCTTTAGAACTTCTTTATTCTATTGCATTCTTGCATTTAACCATTAGCCTTGAATCAACTATACTCTCCTTATTTATTTAGCTATTGTTAAATAATTTTCATAAGATTTAAGTTAAGGTTAAAATTTTTAGAAACTCAATTCACCCGCCCCCCCCTCTTGGGTTGCATAGCTGGGCAACACTTGGTGAAGGAACCGTTGCCTCTAAGGTTGAACTTGATGAAGTTCAATAGGTAGAAGGACCGATATCAATAGCTGAACCTGAGTCGGATTTGATTAGATCAGATTCGAAGCCCAATGTACCTGCACCATTAAGATGATTAGGTAGAGTACCGCATCAGTCAGATAGATACTACGATTTTTTGGTCCAGGATAGTGATCCCATTGAACTCGATGAGAACGACGAGGATCCGATCACCTATATGGATGCAATGCAGAGACCTGATTTTGAGAAATGGCTTGAAGTCATGAAATTCGAAATGGAGTCCATGAAGGTCAACGATGTATGGACATTGGTTGACCCACCTGAAGGGGTTAAACCCATTGGGTGTAAATGGATCTTCCAAAGAAAAAGGGGCACAGACGGAAAGGTGGAGACCTATAAAGCCCATCTGGTTGCCAAGGGATACCATCAACATTATGGTATTGACTATAACGAGATGTTCTCCCCTATGGCAATGCTCAAATCCATTCGGATAATGCTTGCAATAGCTGCCCATCAGGATTGTGAGATCTGACAGATGGATGTAAAGACAGCTTTCCTAAATGGAGAGCTGACTGAAGAGGTGTATATGATACAACCTGAGGGGTTTACATCCACAGATGAGTCCAAGGTGTGCAAGCTTTAGAGATCCATTTATGGATTGAAGCAAGTTTCTTGAAGTTAGAACATGTATTTTGATAAGGTGATCAAAATGTATGGCTTCGTTAAGAATGGAGAAGTACCCTACATCTATAAATGGACAAATGGTCCAGTTGTGGTATTCCTTGTCTTGTACATAGATGACATTCTCTTAATCGGAAATGATATCCCCATACTATAGAAAATAAAAGTTTGGTTGTCATCACAGTTCTCCATGAAGGACTTGGGTGAAGCATCCTACATCCTAGGGATGAAGATCCATAGGGATAGATCTAAAAGGATGCTTGGGTTATCTCAGTCCACGTACATAGACACTGTACTGAAGAGGTTCAACATGGAGAATTCCAAGAAGAGCTATCTACCGATAGGCCATAAAATTTTTCTCTCTAAGAAGGATTGTCCGACAACTCCTGAAGAGAGAGAGTGTATGAGTAGAGTCCCATATGCTTCGACCGTGGGATCTATCATGTATGCCATGATATGTACAAGGCTAGATGTGGCATACTCACTAGGAGTAGTGAGTAGATACCAATCTGATCCTGGAGAAAACCACTGGAAAGTGATTAAAGCCATCCTTAAGTATTTGAGAAATACTAAGGACCAGTGGTTGGTTTATGGCGAGTGAAATCTGAAACTTGTGGGGTTCATAGACTCTAGCTTTCAATCTGATCATGATGACCGCAGAAATGTGTCAGGTTATATTTTTACTCTGAATGATGGAGTCATCTGCTGGAAGAGTTTCAAGCAGCATACTATGGCAGACTCTGTTTGTGAGGCAGAGTATATCGCAGCATCGGATGCCGCAAAGAAAGCTGTATGGCTGAGAAAATTCATCACCGAGCTTGGAGTAGCACCCTCCCTCGATGGTCTAGTCCTACTCTACTGCGATAGCACTGGTGCCATAGCTCAGGCGAAGGAATCCAAAGCACACCAGCAGATGAAGCATTTTTTGCACCGCTTCCACTAGGTCCGAAAGATCATGGATTAAAGTGACATCGACCTTCAGAAGATTGACGGAAAGAAAAACCTGACCGACCCCTTCACTAAAGCCCTAGCGATAAAGGAGTTCGATAACCACAAATCGAAGATGGGTATTAGATACTGTGCCGAGTGGCTTTAAGACAAGTGAGAGTTGTTGGAAAATATGTCTTAAAAATCAATCGTCAACCTGCTGATGGTTGAGCAACCTTGTATTATAATTGATTTGTTAATAAATAAAATATATTTTTGATATTTTTATCATAAGTTTTCATCTTCTAATGAACTCCGTTGTTGTGATGAAGTCCTTAGGACTATTTAGGTTCAATAAAGAGAGGATTTATCGATTAGTCTTTAAAACTGTTCACGATCAAATGATAGACTGTTAATAAGAATGACAACTTCTATCGAGCATAGATCACTGTAGGCCATATGGGTTGGTTATCCTCTTAACCAAAGAGTGTGAAGTCACTGGTATGGCATACAGGTGAGATATAAGGGTACATCTCATTGAATGTGACCAACTCCAGAGCATTCTGCTATCGAGAATGTCTCTGATGGGATATAGATGTAAGTGTCCCTTAGACCTGAGATCACCTCAGTGACTTGCAAGCAACTCACTGTGCTTTGATACTAGACTAACTAAATTTCTAATTCAGTGACGGAAGGCTTCTGGGTACTGTTATAGCCCAAGCCCAAGCCCAATTTAAAAGACCCAAGCCCATTCAAAAAAAAAAAACAAAAAAATAGTGAGGAATGGGGGATCGGGAAGAAGACTCTCGGTAGGAGTCTTCTTCTCCGATCAAATCTCGGAGATCGAAATCCTAGGACCTCTCAGAGTCCTAGGGTTCTCTATAAAAGGACCTTTCCCTTCCTTAGGAGCCGATCATCGGCCCTCTTCCCCTCTCTTTCTCCCTATTTTTTTCGATTGGAGCCGCGGACACTCCTCTTGTTCTCGCCGTGATTGCTTGCTGGTGGGGTCACCGGAGGCCGAGGTGAGTTCTCCTTTTCTTCCTCTCTTCTTTCCCCTTCTTCCCGTGCCTTTGTGCGCGGCTGCCGGCGACGAGAGTCATCGATTCTTGGTCGAAAAAAGAGACCTCTGTTTTGGTCTCTTCTTTCCATAAATTTTTTGGTGCCGGCGATCACAACCGACCGCCAGCCTTACCCCTCCGAACCCGGAAGAGTGGCCCTTCCCTGCCGGCGGGTCCGCCGTGCTGGCCGTGGCCTGAACGGCCGATCAAGGTCAGAGATCCGCAGGTCCCCTGTTCGGCCTGGAAGGAGCCCGAAGAAAAAGAAGAAAAAAAAAAGAAAAGAAAAAGGAAAGAAAAAGAAGAAAAAGAGAAAAAGAAAAGAAAAAGGAAAGAAAAAGAAGAAAAAGAAGAAAAAGAAGAAAAAGAAGAAAAAGAAGAAAAAGAAGAAAAAGAGAAAAAGAAAAGAAAAGAAAAGAAAAGAAAAAAATAAATATAATAATAATAATAATAATAATAAAAATATATATATATATACTTATATATATATATAAATAAATGAATAAATAAATATAAAAAATAAAAAAAATGATGAGAGAGAGAGTTTCTCTCTCTTCTCTCTCTTCTTTCAATCTGACCTCTGACTTTCTCTCTCTGGAATTGGACTTTCTCTCTCTACTTTCTCTCTCTAGAATTTTCTCTCTCTCTTGATGGATTTTTCTCTCTCTAAAGTTATTCCTCTAGGATTAGCGTAGTGGAAGGCTTCATTGATGATTTTGATCGAGTTTAGGAAAAAGTCTGATTTTAAGTGAGGTTTTGATTTGGAATTTGTTTAGATTGAATTTTGAATTAAAATTAATGTAAAAATATAATTTTGGATAATAGGCACTGAAGAATCTCCTAGAAGTTTGTCGATCTATTCATTCAGTGCTCCATGAAAGCTAAGTAATGAATCATCTTCTCGAGATATTTCATATTTATTCTGAAAATAAATAATTATTCTCTAAAATTATGCATGATTTATGAAATTATGTTTTGAAAGAAAAGTGCTTTTGAAATATTATGGTACATCGATTATGCACCTGTTCAGTGAAAAATTTATGATATATTATGATACAAAGTATTTGATACAGATCGAATTTATGCTCTCAGCCTAACTATGTTTCAGTGGTCCCCGTCAATGGAGATTATACGTTGGTACTCAGTGGACCCTACCAGTGGGGGTTGTGCGCTGGTGTTTGTGGACCCTGCCAGTGGGGGTTGTGCGCTGGTGTTTGTGGACCCTGCCAGTGGGGGTTGTGCGCTGGTATCCTGTAGACCCCGCCAATGGGGGTTAAACATTGGTCATAGTCGAGGCTGTTGAGTTACGACTGTTTTTAAATCAAATCGGATTTATGATTATATTATATGTAAATATTTGAAAATATTGGATTTATATTAAATCAGCATGAAATATATTTTTATATTTATTTGTAATATTATTCTTAGAAATTATATAATATCTGAAATATCTAGTTGAGATATTTGTTACTTACTGGGCTGTCTAGCTCATTACCTTTCTTTCTATTTTTCAGATTCAGATAATTAGTTTCGAGCGTGAGAAGAAATATTGGGACAGAGCTTTTAGAGGCGAGACTTAGCATTGTCAACTTCATTGAACTTAGATCTATTATTTTATTTTTAGTAAAATTTTATTGGATGTAAGATATTTATTTTAATTACTTAAATTAAAGTTGAATAATAATTATTTGAATTTATTCCACTGTGATGCATTGATATCGTGATGAGATGCCTTGCATGCTTATGGAGAGAGTTCTTCATAAGTATGCGGTGGTTGCTGCGACCTCCTGCTCGCGATCTCGGGCTGGGGGCGTGACAATTAATATGGTATCAGAGCATAAGTGGATAAATTATGACACATAGAATTAGACATAGTATGAGTGTAGGTGGGTAAACATTAGAAATATTGGGACGTTAAAGTATGAGCATTATAATAAACCCATCCTAACAAATAGATAAATGAATCTAATAAGGTTTTACAACTACAAGGTTATCATGCCTCCCCGTAGAATGACAAGAACTACTCAAGGAATTGCAAGAGAGACATCACAACCTCGGGATGGTAGCACTCTCCATCTGACCAGTGGCACCCCTCAGGAGGAGGGAGTTGTAGATCCTAATGGGAGTACTTCGAGAGCACGTCAGGAACCAGATATGGCTCAGTTAATGCAGACCCTAATCATGATGGTACAAGCGCAATAATAAATACAGCAGCAAATGCTTGAACAACAGCAGATACAATGAGATACACAACAACATCAGCATCCACCACCACAACATGGAGAGCAACCAGTACAACGGAACAACATTTTAAAATTTAAAAAGCTTGCTCCTCCAGCTTTCAAGGGGACTACTAAACCTTTGGAGGCTGATAACTGGATAATGGAGATAGAGAAGGCCTTCGCTGTCCAAGAGTGTCTTGATGAAGAAAAGATTCGATATGCAGCTTATTTACTACAAGGAGAAGCATACAACTGGTGTCAGCGACTACAGTGCAAGTATGAACAAGACGGTGAAATACTTACCTGAGAAAGATTTCGGATTGCATTCTATAATCAGTATTTTCCTCGGAGTATAAGGATCCAGAAAGAGCAAGAGTTTATTTATTTGAAGCAAAAGGATATGAGTGTGACTGAATATGAAGCAAAATTTACAGAGTTAGCAAAATTTGCTCCGAAATTAGTCGATGGTGAGCAAGAACGTGTTCACAAGTTTGAGATGGGACTGAGAACTGAGATTCGAAAATAAGTGGTTCCATATGAATTGACAATTTATGCAGATGTGGTAAACAAAGTATTGATAATTGAAAGAGAAGTCAATGAAGAACGCATGGAAAGGGAAAGAAAGCAAAGAAAGAGAGCAAAATCAAATGATACACAAGGGCATAATAATAAAAACATCAAAAGCTCAGCTAAGAGAGCAATAGAAAATAAGACTCAACAGATTGACAGTAAGCAATGCTCCAGATGTGGCAAAAATCATGCAGACAAGGATTGCCATTGGAATACAGGTGCTTGTTTCAAATATGGTCAGATGGATCATAAAATTGCTAGCTGCCTGCTAAATACAGAAAATCAAGTTGGCCAAAGAACTTATGAAGGACAACATAGGGGTGGTGGACAGATTTCTAAAACCCAGGGAAGAGTTTATGGGCTTACTCAACAGAATGCACAGGCTTCCAATACAATGGTGATAGGTATGAAAAATTTTGAGGACGAAATTTCTTTTAGGGGTGAAGAATGTTATAGCCCAAGCCCAAGCTCGATTTAAAAGACCCAAGCCCATTCAAAAAAAAAACAAAAAACAAAAAAATAGTGAGGAACGGGGGATCGGGAAGAAGACTCCCGGTAGGAGTCTTCTTGTCCGATCAAATCTCAGAGATCGAAATCCTAGGACCTCTCGGAGTCCTAGGGTTCTCTATAAAAGGACCTTTCCCTTCCTTAGGAGCCGATCATCGGCCCTCTTCCCCTCTCTTTCTCCCTATTTTTCCCGATTGGAGCCACGGACACTCCTCTTGTTCTCGCCGTGATTGCTTGCTGGTGGGGTCACCGGAGGCCGAGGTGAGTTTCCCTTTTCTTCCTCTCTTCTTTCCCCTTCTTCCCGTGCCTTTGTGCGCGGCTGCCGGCGATGGGAGTCGCCGATTCATGGTCGGAAAAAGAGACCTCTATTTTGGTCTCTTCTTCCCGTGAATTTTCCGACGTCGGCAATCGCAACCGACCGCCAGCCTTGCCCCTCCGAACCCGGAAGAGTGGCCCTTCCCTACCGGCGGGTCCGCCGTGCTGGCCGTGGCCTGAACGGTCGGTCAAGGTCGGAGATCCGCAGGTCCCCTGTTCGGCCTGGAAGGAGCCCGAAGAAAAAGAAGAAAAAAAAAAAAGAAAAGAAAAAGGAAAGAAAAAGAAGAAAAAGAATAAAAAGAAGAAAAAGAGAAAAAGAAAAGAAAAGAAAAGAAAAGAAAATATATATAATAATAATAATAATAATAACAAAAAATATATATATATATAATTATATAAATAAATAAATAAATAAATAAATAAATAAAATAAAAAAATGATGAGAGAGAGAGTTTCTCTCTCTTCTCTCTCTTCTTTCAGTCTGAACTCTGACTTTCTCTCTCTGGAATTGGACTTTCTCTCTCTACTTTCTCTCTCTAGAATTTTTTCTCTCTAGATTATTTCTCTCTCTTGATGGATTTTTCTCTCTCTAAAGTTATTCCTCTAGGATTAGCATAGTGGAAGGCTTCATTGATGATTTTGATCGAGTTTAGGGAAGAGTCTGATTTTAAGTGAGGTTTTGATTTGGAATTTGTTTAGATTGAATTTTGAATTAAAATTAATGTAAAAATATAATTTTGGATAATAGGCACTGAAGAATCTCTTAGAAGTTAGTCGATCTATTCATTCAGTGCTCCGTGAAAGGTAAGTAATGAATCATCTTCTCGAGATATTTCATATTTATTCTGAAAATAAATAATTATTCTCTGAAATTATGCATGATTTATGAAATTATGTTTTGAAAGAAAAATATTTTTGAAATATTATGGTACGTCGATTATGCACCTGTTCAGTGAAAAAATTATGATATATTATGATACAAAGTATTTGATACAGATCGGATTTATGCTCTCAGCCTAACTATGTTTTAGTGGGCCCCGACAATGGAGGTTAAACGTTGGTCATAGTCGAGGCTGTTGAGTTACTAGTGTTTTTAAATCGAATCAGATTTATGATTATATTATATGTGAATATTTAAAAGTATTAGATTTATATTAAATCAGCATGAAATATATTTTTATGTTTATTTACAATATTGTTCTTAGAAATTATATAATATCTGAATTATCTAGTTGAGATATTTGTTACTTACTGGGCTGTCTAGCTCATTACCTTTCTTTCTATTTTTCAGATTCAGATAATTAATTTTGAGCGTGGGAATAAATATTGGGATAGAGCTTTTAGAGGCGAGACTTAGCATTGTCAACTTCATTGAACTTAGATCTATTGTTTTATTTTTAGTAAAATTTTATTGGATGTAAGATATTTATTTTAATTACTTGAATTAAAGTTGAATAATAATTATTTGAATTTATTCCACTGTGGTGCATTGATATCGTGATGAGATGCCTTGCATGCTTATGGAGAGAGTTCTTCATAAGTATGCGGCGGTTGCTGCGACCTCCTGCTCGCGATCTCAGGCTAGGGGCGTGATAGGTACAGTCAAGTACTTGTGCAGTCAAAGTGTGATCAAGATAGGATTGACCACTTTAAGAATTGGAGAAAAATGAGTCGCTGTATTTCAATTTAGCAAAATCTTGACCAGGATAATCCATCAGATGGATTTGATATTTTGAAATACAATGTGGACAATCTGATCAGAGTTGACAGTTGAACTCTGATGTGTCCTATGAGTATTTTGGTCAAGAGGATGAATTATATAGAAACTATATCTGCATGAGTTCTAAGGATGTTGTTCTACACATTCGACCTATCCGACCGTCGGATACCATTGCTAGATGGTCACTTCAATTGGTACAAAAATATATTTCTATGCTACCGACTTAGGTTCGGACCTATGAGGTCACACACATTAGAGTTCATGATCCGATCGGATGGTTGATCAACAATTAAGAATCGTTCTAAGGTTAAATGATCAATTACGATTGACATTTAACCTAGTGTAAGTGTTGCAGGAGAATCGATTAGCAATTCGATTTCTAATTGACTTAATTTGATTAAGCCAATGGGATGAGATTAAGTCTAATTGAATATGATTTAATTAGATTTGGTTTGGGCTTAATTGGATCAAGTCTAATTGGTTTATTGTATAAGCCAAGTGCAAGGAAAAACTAGTCCTAGTTCAATTAGGACTTGGGTCAACCTAATTTCTAATTTGATTAAAAAATTAAATCAGACTTAAATCTAATTTAATCTAATTAAATTAGATTTTTAATTGGGCTAAGACTCATTTTAATTGGGTTGATTTTATTTTGGTTTGATTTGGTTTGAGAAACCAAATTTGAACAAGTCATAGATTGAACCCTAGTAAAACTAGGATTCCACCTTACGCCACCTTAGTCCCCCCTGCCCACTCTCTCTTATTTTGTGTGACAAAACTATCTCTCCCAGGCTTTCACATATGCCCAAATCTTTTCACTCTTTCTCTCTTATATGGAATATGGTTGTGGACCAAGTAAAAGTAGGAATTAGTTTGGATTTCAAATTCTATGAGATAGAATTTTAGGAAACCAAAACTCTTTCCTTATAGCACTGATTTTATCCAAATTTTTTTTGAGATTTTTGTGATTTTTATAGCACATACTGTGTACCCTTTGCTGGTAGTCCATGGCAGAAAAAGAAGGAGGGGGCACCCAAGAGTTGAGCACCACTTATCTTGCCCTATTTGGATTTTCTTTGACTAGGTATTTGACCTAGACAAGGATTCTTCATATCTCATTATTTAAGATGAATTTATTTTTAAATTTTTTTTAGATTATAGAGTATTGAGAGACCTTTGGGGTGTGTAAAAATTAGGAAAAAAGAGTGTTGGGGCATAGAGATATAATAGACACAAAACTAAGTGTCTAGGTGAGAGCAAAGAGAAGAAGAAGAGGGTCTTCTTCTAGGATTGCTGTGTTCACCTCTTTCCTTCTTCCATCTGTAAGTTTTCTAAGAGTATCTTATATCTAAAACTCTTTCTCCTACTTTTTATCTTTGAAAGAGTCCAAATCAAGAAGAAAGAGGCATCTGATCGACCATCGAAGAAGGATCAGCACAGTACTAGCATAGTATGCTGATTTTCTAGACCAGAACTTCTGATCATGATTTGTGGGCTTGTGTAGATGACTCCTAAAGGCCAAACACATGTGCGGCTCGCAACATCATCCTCAAGTTCAGATCAGCAAAGTTAGAACATCTAACTTGCAAGGTAATAGATCTGATCTATTATATTTTACATACATTAGATGTAGTATAGAAATATGTTGATATGATCAACATGTTGTTCTTGCTCTTTATATTTTAATTTTTGATTTAATATCATATAATAATCATGTAATAGGGCTTAGATCTAGGGATTCTCTGGTTTTATAAGATAAATTTTGATTTATTTTAGTCTTCTGCTGCCTGATCTGAAAAACGTTTTAAGATCTAACCTTGAAACCCTAGATCTGGTTCCTTCATGCCCACTCTCTCTTATTTTGTGTGACAAAATCTTCTCTCCCAGGCCTTCATGCATTCTCAAAGCTTTCTACTCTTTCTCTCTTATATGGAATGTGGTTGTGGACCAAGTCAAAGTAGGAATTAGTTTGGATTTCAAATTCTATGAAATAGAATTTTAGGAAATCAAAACTCTTTCCTTATGGCACTAATTTTACCCAGATTTTTTTTGACATTTTCATAGGTTTTATGGCATATATTGTGCACCCTTTACTGATGGTCCATGATAGAAAAAGAAGGAGGGGGCACCCAAGAGTTGGGCACCCCTTGTCTTGCCCTGTTTGGATTTTTCTTGACTATTTATTTGACCTAGACAAGGATTCTTCATATCTCTTGATTTAAGATGAATTTCTTGTTGAAATTTTTGTGAATTATAGAGCATTGAGAGATATTTGGGGTGTGTAAAAATTAGGGAGAAAAAATATTGAGGCATGGAGATATAATAGATACAAAACTAAGTATTTGGGTTAGAGAAAAGAGAAGAAGAAGAGGATCTTCTTCTAGAGTTGCTGAGTTCACCTCTTCTCTTCCTCCATCTATGAGTTTTCTGAGAGTGCCTCACATCTAAAACTCCTTCTCCTACTTTTAATCTTTAGAAGAGTCCAAATCAAGAAGAAGGAGGTATCTGATCGACCATCAAAGAAGGATCAGCACAGTACTAGCATACTGTGCTGATTTCCTGGACCAGAACTTTCGATCGTGATTCGTGGGCTCATGTGGATGACTCCTAGAGACCAGATGTGTGTGCGGCTCGCAACATCATCCTCAGTCTCAGATCATCAAAGTTAGAATGTCTAACTTGCAAGGTAATAGATCTGATCTATTATATTTTACATACATTAGATGTAGTATAGAAACTTGTTGATATGATCAACATGTAGTTCTTGCTCTTTATATTTTAATTTTTGATTTAATATCATGTAATAATCATGTAATAGGATCTTAGATCTATGAATTTTCTGAATTTATAAGATAAATTTTGATTTATTTTAGTCTTTCGCTGCCTAATCTTGAAAAAGTTTTGAGATCTTACCCTGAAATCTTGATCTGGTTCCTTCAGGTTGATGACCTCTCTTTCTTCCGTCGTACTCAGTAGAGCAAACCAATTTTTCTCCTTCTTCTCCTTGGGTCCTTAAAGCTTTACTATTTTTTTTCTATTTTTCTCCTAACTTTTCACTCAATTTTTCTACTCCAAGGCTTATTCCCAGACCTTCTATTGTTAGATGAATTTTTCATATTTTTTTGATAGAAAAAGGAGTCCTAAAATCTTTAAAAAATATATTAAATATTTAAAAATCTTTTTACCATTGGAGGGAGCTTAGACCACCCAGATCTGCCCAAAATCTGATGTTAAATCCTTATCAGGGCTGGATTCCACCACAGCCATCCGATCGTGCTCTAGATTGAATTTTGACCGTCGGATGGCGTAAAATCACTCCTTAACAAAATCAAAAATGATGACAGCCATCGGATCTCATGATGGATAGAATCTGGGCCATCAGATCGCACCCAGGAATCTTATTCAAAGTCAGAAATGATGCTGGCCGTTGGATCGAAGTCCAGATTGATTTTCAGCCGTTGGATCATGTAAAACCTTCCGCCTCGCTTGTGAACCGCACCTGTGGACCGCAAAACTATTCTGTGGACTATGCCCTTGACTCTATGGGCTGAGCAGTCGATCCACCATGTATCGAAAGTAATATTTTTTATTTTTTAAGATATTTTGGTTTGATTTTTATCTGAAAAATTAGAAAAAATATACACTAAATTTTTTTATCATTTTGATGCTTAAATTACTCAAATGAATTAACATCTATTTTTCATAAATATTTTCTAATTTTATATTTTTTAAAATTATTTATTTTTATAAAAAAAATTAATTTATTCATGAAATTAACTTTTTAAGAAGATGTTAGCATCATAAATTATCAAAAATATCTTCAATAAATATAAAAATATACCATTTATCAGCATCCCAATACTATAGTGGATCAACTATCGTCAACATCTACTACAAAGGCTCATTGAGACCCATATCAGTCAAACTTCAACAGCCTCACTGCGAGTAGTAGTACCATCTCAAATCAAAACATCAATCATACAACTACAGCATCAAGACAATCACTGATGATTGAATAGAAATCTAAATGATCTCTCGTATGGTCACGCTCAGTATTAGTTATTCTCTAACAACTACCTGCACTCGTCGTCTTGTGTCTCTACACAGTAGTGTTAGAAAATATGTCCCAAAGTCAATCGTTAGATGATTGTGCTCATCTTGTAAACTGTATATGAATTTTTATTAATAAAAATTATTTGATATTTTTATTACAAATTGACCATCTTTGGACTCTTGTGTTGTAATGAAGTCTTTAGAACTATATATATTAATCGACAAAGGAGGATTTATCGTTAAGTCCTTAAAATTGTTCGCGACCAAATGATATGCTATTACTAGGACGATAGCGGTATCAAGTGTAGATCGTTGTGTGTCATATGAGTTGGTTGTCCACTTAACCAAGGAGTGTGGAGATACTGTTATGGCATGCAGATAGAATATAGGAGTACATTTGCATCGAATGTAACCATATGCCAAGCACTCTACTGTCAAGAGTAGCTTGTGAAGGATATGGGTATAAGTGTCCTGCCGATCTGAGACCATCATAGTGACTTGTAAGCAACTCACTGTGCTTTAGTACCAGACTATCTGAGTTTCTAACTCAGTGACAGAAGGATACTAGATGCAGTCAACTACTTATCAAGTCGGTCTGTGAGTCAAGATGGAATTGACCCCTCTAAATTGGTAGGAAATATACATCAGTGTATTTCAATTTAGCAAAACTTTTGTCAGGATAATCTATGAGATAGATTTAAAAGATTGAAATATAATGTGGTCGACTTAATTAGGGTTAAAAGTTAAATTCTAGATCACCTTGAGCATTTGGATCAAAGGGATGAATTATATGGTAACCATACGCCAGTAGGTTCTAGAAGGTTGCTTTGCAACACTTCGACCCATCCGATCGTCGGATCATCATTGCGAAATAGTTACATCGATTGGTATAGAAAGTTATTTCTATACTACCAACTTAGGTTCGAACTTATGGGGTCACACGCATTAAAAGATTTGATCAGATCTGATGGTTGAAGAGTCCAATTGGATTGTGACTCTGGTGAAGAGTCTTACTTGGACTAGGACTCTGTGGGAGAGTCCCACTAAGATTGAGACTCTATCATTTATGAAGAATTAATTAGTAATTAGATTACTAATTGACTCAATTTAATTAAGTAAAGAGCTTTGGAACAAGTCTAATTGAATTAGATTTAGTTCGACTCAGATTAGGATTGATATGATCAAACTCGATTATAAAAAAAAATTGATCTTGATTCGATCAGGATTTGGACTTGACTAATTTCTAATTGGATTAAAAATTTAATGAGATATTTAGATTTATAATTGGATTGTGTTCATTTCTATCAGTGGTTTCAATCTAAATTTGATTTGGATTAGAATTGAATTAGAAATGAAGAGTCCAAGTTAGACTATGACTCTATCCTTATCTTTTGCACCACATCTGGATCCATGCCAATTTCTCTGTATCTAATTAGATTTGGGTTGTGATTATTGGCATCAAAAGAGAGTATCCAATAAGGGTAGTCAGCTATAGCTGATGAGTCATGTTGGTGCAAAAATCTGCCTGCACCGGAGAAGCTGGAGTTGGGGAAGCTGCGGTCGCCACCGGGACCTGCAAAGGAAGTCTAAACTGGAGGTGGGGTTGCTCCGACAAGACCCTCCGATGCTCAAGTCAGTTCTCTGCCTCAACAAGAATGGAGTGCTCGAACGGAGAATTTAGCAGAGTTTTGAGATAAGAAATGAGCTTAGAGAATAACGTATCTGGATCCCCCTTTTTATAGGCGGAGGAGGTAATGGATCGATGGCGACGTCTGTAACCGTCTGGTCGTGGGCCGCCCGTAGTCAGGGGGAATTTATTGTGAGAGGTAGTGGAGTGGAATCGTGGCCACATCGTAGCTCACCACATGGAATCAGTTGCAAGGAGTGGAGCGGCGTCCGTTGTTGTGACTTGCCAGCGGATGGGAGAATCGCCCGGTATCCGTCGCAGAAGGTGGAGCAGGTTCGTGGCCGTTATTGTGGCCTGCCAGGGGGTAGTGGAGCTGTGCGAAATCCACCACAGGAAGTGGAGCAGAGCTGCGATGGTTACTGCGGCCTGTCAGGGAATGATGGAGCTGCACGGAATCTGCCACAGGAAGTGGAGCAGGATCGTGGCCGTTATGGTGGTCTGCCAGGGGGCACGGATCTGTTGATTGAAGCTCGGCAGCGGTCGAAGCCTGGCCTCTGGAGAGGTCCGGGAGAGGTCCTCCTGGCGGTTGGGGTCGTGGGTGGAGCCCGACTTTCGTGGGAGTCCGGACGGAACCCTCTCGGAGCTGAAGTTGCGGGCAGAACCCGACTCCCGTAGGAGTCTGGGCGGAGTCCTCTGCAATCAAAGTTAAAGGTGAAGTCCGGCTCCCGTAGGAGTCCGGACGGTGCTTACCAGCAGTTGATACTGAGAGCGGAGCCTGGCTCCCGTAGGAGTCCGGGCGGAGCCCTCTGCAATCAAAGTTAAAGGTGAAGTCTGGCTCCCGTAGGAGTCCGGACGGAGCTTACCAGCAGTTGACACCGAGAGCGGAGCCTGGCTCCCATAGGAGTCCGGGTGGAGCTGTTCTGTAGTTGATGTCGGAGGCGGAGCCCGACTCCCATAGGAGTCCGGGCGGAGCTGTTCTGTAGTTGATGTCGGAGGCGGAGCCCGGCTCCCGTAGGAGTCCGGGCAGAGCTGTGCTGTAGTTGATGTCGGCGGCGGACCCGGCTCCCATAAGAGTCCGGGCGGAGCTGTTTTGTAGTTGATGTCGGCGGCAGAGCCCGGCTCCCGTAGGAGTCCGGGTGGAGCTGTTCTGTTGTTGATGTCGGAGGCAGAGCCTAGCTCCCGTAGGGGTCCGAGCGGAGCTGTGCTGTAGTTGATGTCGGAGGCGGAGCCCGGCTCCCGTAGGAGTCCGGGCGGAGCTGTCTGTTGTTGATGTCAGAGGCGGAGCCCGGCTCCCGTAGGAGTCCGGGCGGAGCTGTGCTGTAGTTGATGTCGGAGGCGGAGCCCGGCTCCCGTAGGAGTCTGGGCGGAGCTGTTCTGTTGTTGATGTCGGAGGTGGAGCCCGGCTCCCGTAGGAGTCCGGGCGGAGCTGTGCTGTAGTTGATGTCAGAGGCAGAGCCCGGCTCCCGTAGGAGTCCGGGCGGAGCTGTTCTGTAGTTGATGTCGGAGGTGGAGCCCGGCTCCCGTAGGAGTCCGGGCGGAGCTGTTCTGTAGTTGATGTCGGAGGCGGAGCCCGGCTCCCGTAGGAGTCCGGGCGGAGCTGTGCTGTAGTTGATGTCGGCGGCGGAGCCCGGCTCCCGTAGGAGTCCGGGCGGAGCTGTTTTGTAGTTGATGTCGGCGGTGGAGCCCGACTCCCGTAGGAGTCCGGGTGGAGCTGTTCTGTAGTTGATGTCGGAGGCAGAGCCCGGCTCCCGTAGGAGTCCGGGCGGAGCTGTTCTGTAGTTGATGTCGGAGGCGGAGCCCGGCTCCCGTAGGAGTCCGGGCGGAGCTGTTCTATAGTTGATGTCGGAGGCGGAGCCCGGCTCCCGTAGGAGTCCGGGCGGAGCTGTGCTGTAGTTGATGTCGGCGGCGGAGCCCGGCTCCCGTAGGAGTCCAGGCGGAGCTATTTTGTAGTTGATTCCGTCGAGGGTTTCGGCTGTGGGTATTTTATACCCAACACCAGTCCCCCTACTTCCAAGTTTGAATTTCAAACGAAGGAAGTACAGAGAGAGAGATGGGCACAGTCGAAACCGTCCCTTCGAATCTTGGGCACTGCCGCCTCCAGATATTTTGGCATTAAATGAGCGCATGCCGGAGTCTTTTCGAATTGGAGCGGTACGAGGGGATGCTTCAAAAATTCTGCAGGTACACTGGCCTAGGTACGGTGCAATTATGATCCTGCCAACCGTCAGCCGCTTTTAGCCGTCTGCCAGGGGGAGTGGGACACGTGTTGGATGCGGACTGGCCTGGGGGGATTCGCGATCATTATGGCGCCGGATCCCAGGGTCTATTTAAACCCGTCCTCCCTCCTTTAGGCATTCTACTCCATTCCTGAGTTTTCGCTAGTGCCTGTCTTCTCTTCGAGAGCCCTGCTTTAGTGAGCGTCTTCTCGAGCCATAGGCGCCTCTCGTTTCTCGTCCCCCAGGTCCCTCAGAGTAACATAGGTTAGTGCCAACCTTCCTCTCAATGCCTAGGGGCTTCTCCTCTCATCACCACTTTTGTGCGTCCCTCCGAGTTAACCTCCAGCCACTCGCTCCCCCTTCGGTCTGTCTTTTTAGGGTCCTTTAGATCCTCCCTTCGAAGCTACTCGAAATGTCCTCTGGCTCTTCTGCTCCCGGCAGTTCTGAGAGTTCTTCTGCTTCAAATCCCCAGTTCCCTGTGGACGAACCCGCATCCGGGGCTGAGCCTCACCCGGTTTTCGCGCCGGGTGTTATTCCATGTTCGTCGACTTCGGAGGAACTCCTTCTGATAAGGGTTCGGTATGGGATTTTTTCGGAGTACGATCTGGAGCTACCTGGTCCCTCTGACCGGGCCTGCACTCCTCCTCCCGATCGTTTCTGTTTGTATCAGGAAGCATTCCATGCCGGACTCCGGCTTCCGCTTCCTGCCTTCGTCACTGCCTTCTTCCGCTTCTTGGACATTTCTCTCGCGTCCGTGGCCCCGAATTCTTTTAGGTTTTTGATAGGGTTTCTTTTCCTCTGCCACATAGTCGAGGTTCAGCCGTCCCTCTCCTTGTTTAGGCATTTTTATACTTTCAAACGCCATCCTTCGACGAAGGACTGGTGGTACTTCTCCCCCCAGTTCGGTAAGAAGGGGTTGCTGAAGGGCGCCCCTTCTTCGATTCACAATTGGAAGGAGAAATACCTCTTCGTCCACTGCCCGACCTTGGAACTGGGCCTGCCCCCTTGGGGTTCTCTGAGGGATTCCGTCTGCCGGGCTCCCAGCCTGGGGGAGGACGACCTCCAGTCCGCCCAGAAGCTTCTAACTTATCCCTCTCCTTTCCTTCCTAATCTTCTGAGGGAGCAGCTTCTTTTCAACATCGGCCTGAGCCCTCAGGATCCAACGAGTATTCATCTTATCTTTTCTTTTCTTGCCTTCCTCTTCTTCTTTTCTTTACCTCTTTTTCCTTCCCACTCCCTTCTTTTTCTTTCTTTCTCTTTTCTTTCTTCTTCTTTTTTTTTTTTTTGACTCTTGATTGATTGGTGTTGCTTCTTTTTCCTTTTTTTTTTCTCATTATTGTTGTTTTTTTTTTTTTTTTTTTTTTAGTAATGGACGCCGAAGCAACGCGGATGCTCGCCAGGGGCATGAGAGCTCAGAAGAGAAAGGGCGCGGCGGCCTCCGGATCGACGAAAAGGGCCAGGGCAGAGGAGACGAGCTTGGCTGCGCCCGTCCAGGCGGCCCCGGCCATCGACATTCCTTCAGATGCCGAGCCAGTGGCTCCCCGGGCTTCCTCGAGGAGCCCTCCGACTGGGGCCCCCGCTCTGGGGGTTCGCCCCATGGAGGCGCCCGCCGCGGGAAGGAAGAGGAAATTGATGGCTCGCAGGGAGAGTGGCCACCGAGCTGCTGCAGACGAGTCCGTCTGCTCCGAGGGGGGATCGGAGAACCCCTTCAACGACAGGGAGTTGATCAGGCGGCTGCTCGACGGCTGCATCCTGTCCGACATCGTGGAGAGGATCGACCGCGCCGATCCCGAGCAGCGGGCTTGGGACTCTTTGGGGTCCTTCCTCGAGGTAAGCGGATATTTATTTACACGGTCATTCGGCCTTTGTCGTAATTCTCTATCCATCCTTGCAGATTGGGCACCAGCTCTTCGCCTATGTCGAGGCGACGAGCCGCATGAGAAGGGACCTCCTTCAGGCGAAGGAACGCTGTCAAGCCGAGGTTGCTCGCCTCCAAGCGAAGACGGCCGAAGTAGTCGCCCTCCAGGAGGCCCTGGAAAGAGAAAGGCAAGCTCGGGAAGAGGAGAGACGGATATTGGAGGAGTTGGCGAGGAAGGCGGAGGCCGAGGTTGCCCATTTGGTCGAGCAAACTCCGGTCCTGGTCTCGGAGGCTAGGGCCCTTGCGGTGGAGGAGTTCAAGGCCTCCGCAGAGATGAGGGACCTGAATGTCCAGTTCGGCCAGGAGGCGTTCACCAAGGGGTTCGAGCTCTGCCAAGAGAAGGTGGCCAGCAAATTCCCCGAACTCGATCTCGGCTTTCTTGAGGAGTCTGAAGACGTGGCCGGCCCCTCGTCCGCCGCCACGCGGTCGCACCCCCCGCGCCGAGTTCTCCACCTCCTGCCCCTGAGGTCTGAGACCTCTGATCTTGCACCCTTATTTTTGTCGCCATATTTCCTTTCTGTTTGTCTTCAAAACTATTCAATCAATAAAGTCGAATTTCTTGTTGTGGATGGCTTCTCCTTCCTCCTCCTCCTTCTTTCTGCTTTTCTTCTTGCAATGAGTCGATCTTTGATGCTTGCACCTTCCGATGGCAGTGCCCTGCTGAAGCACTCCCCTTGCCCCTGGGGGTCCCGCTGAAGTCGACAATCCAGCGGCTGAAAAAAGAGGTCCTTCACCTGACGAAAAAGTTGAAGAAGTCGGAAGGCGAGCTCTGTAAATCGAGAGCAGGCCATTCTGAAGCCGCCGCTGAGGCCGCCCACTTTCGGAGTCTTCATGTGAAGGCGATCATGGATTACAGCCGGAGGAAGGCGAACTTCACAAAGGAGCTCAAGGAATGCAAGAAGAGCACCAGCGACCGAATTTGGGCTCAAGAAGCCAGGAGCAGCGCCCTTAAGGTGGAACTATCAGCTGCGAAGAAAAAGATCGGCCAGCTGGAAGGAAACTCATCCCGGCTCTTGGCCCGAGTTGATGATGAACAGAAGTGGTCGCAGAAGGTCTCCGACCTCCAGAAGCAGCTTCAAGACGCCGAGATGAGCCGCGACGTGCAGCGGGCCAGCTGGCACCGGCAAGTGGAAGAGTACAAAGGGAGATTCCGGACGGTGGCTGACGAGGTCGTTCGTCTCCAGAGGCAGCTGGTCAATAGGATGCAGCTTACTTCCGCCCAAGATTCCGAAGATCTCCAAGCCCTGAGAGGCACAGTTGAAGGGATTTCTGTCTCCCTCGAGGAGAAGACAGCCGAGCTGCAACAAGTGAAGATCCAACTGGCACTTAAGCGGAAGGCCATCGTAGATGCGGAGGCGGAGTCTGAAGTTTTGCGGAAGTGGCATCGAGAAGCGGAGGCGGAGAGCCAGCAACTTCGTCGGACGCTCCAGGATGTGCTACGGAAGAGGGAAGAACTAGAGGCAGCAATAGAAAACCTGAGGCAGTCCTGGTTGAGGGATGGAGTAGATAACCCTAGGTCGGAGGGAGCAGGGCCTCCTTAGAGCTCTTTTGTCTTTATGTCTTATCATGTAGTTACTTCCTTTTTGTCATTTTGTCCTTCTTTCCTTGGCCATCCTGGCTTTGTAGTGTGTATATCGGAAATGGAAAAAAGTGTTTTGTGTTACCTCATCCACGCGTCGCACTGATATTGTTATCTGCCGAATCTCTCTTGTCGTTTGACTTGTTTGATGTAGACGTCATCGGGGGGTGGGGGCTTTTTCTGTTCATCCGATCTTGTTAGGCGGCCGGGTTTCGTCACCATTAACCCCCACTGCGGAAGTCGTGGATGGAGCCCGGCTCCCGTAGGGGTCCGGGCGAAGTCTTCCTTGTAGGCGGAACCCGGCTCCCGTAGGAGTCCGGGTGGAGTCTTCTTGTAGGCGGAACCCGGCTCCCGTAGGAGTCCGGGTGGAGTCTTCCTTGTAGGCGGAACCCGGCTCCAATAGGAGTCCGGGTGGAGTCTTCCTTGTAGGCGGAACCCGGCTCCCGTAGGAGTCCGGGTGGAGTCTTCCTTGTAGGCGGAACCCGGCTCCCGTAGGAGTCCGGACCTTCCATTTTGCTCGAGCCGGCGAGTGGTTCTCCTCTCGTTACCAGCCTGGCTTGTGGGGGCACATGAGGGCGCTGTAAGGCCTCTCCCCCATCCGGTCTAAAAGAACCGGGCCTTCGACTTTGCTCATGTCAGGACGAGGTTCTCCTCCTGTTCCTGACATGGCTGTGGGGGCACATTAGGGCGTTGTAAGGCCTCTCCCCCCATCCGATCTAAAAGAATCGGGCCTTTGACTTTGCTCAAGTTAGGGCGAGGTTTTCCTCCTGTCCCTAACAGGGCTGTGGGGGCACATTAGGGTGTTGCAAGGCCTCTCCCCCCATCCGATCTAAAAGAACCGGGCCTTTGACTTTGCTCAAGTTAGGGTGAGGTTCTCCTCCTGTCCCTAACAGGGCTGTGGGGGCACATTAGGGCGTTGTAAGGCCTCTCCCCCCATCCGGTCTAAAAAAACCGGGCCTTTGACTTTGCTCATGTCAGGACGAGGCTCTCCTCCTGTTCCTGACATGGCTGTGTTTTTGGAGGGATCATATCCAGTCATAATACATCCACGCCAGGTGGGAAAGGCACGTTAGGTAGAAAGAAAAGTAGATTCAAGGTGAAATCGTAAGTGATATATTTACAGTTTTTCCACTCCTCCTTAAGGCCCTCCGGTGATGGAGTCGGTGGTCCCGATGGGAGGTCGGTCCCCGAGTTGCTCCTCCCTTTTCTGCGGTTCAGGCGGTGGGAGGGCTCTTGGCCGGTCTCCTCTACCCTCAGGCCTGCGGCGGATGAATCTGTCGAGTCGACCTCGCCGAATGAGCTCCTCGATCTCGTCCTGGAGCTGGATGCATTCTTCGGTGTCGTGGCCGTGGTCGCGGTGATAGAGGCAGAAATTGTTGGGGTTGTGCTTCTCGAGATGTGTGCGCATCCTCTCCGGCCTAGGGAGCTGCTCCCTGACCTCCATTAATACCTGGGCCTTCGAGGCGTTAAGGGGGGCGTAGTTACGAAATCTCCCTGGTGGGGAGCCCCACCGAACCCCGCGGTCCGGGCTTCTCTGCTTGCGTTCCCGGGGTGGAGTATGGGCGTGCTTATGTCCAGGAGGGGATCGGGAATGCGACCGGGCTTCCTTTGGCCTTTTCTCAACTGCGGGCTTACTCGAATCTCCCGCTTGATGCTCCCTTGCTGTCTCTTCATCCTTCATTTTGAAGGCTTCTTCCGCTCGGGCGTATCCTTCAGCCCGAGCCGGTAAATCGGCAAAATCCCTAGGGTACTTCTTCTCCATGGAGTACAAAAGATCATTCTTCTGAAGGCCACCTTTCAGGGCAGCCATGGCAACTGACTGGTCCAAGTTTCGGACCTCCAATGCCGTGATGTTAAAGTGGTTGATGTAGGCCCGTATGGACTCCCCTTCCCTCTGCTTGATGTTGATGAGGGACTTCGAACCTTTCCGAGGACGCCGGCTGCTGACAAAATGGGCCACAAATTGGTGGCTCATTTGATCGAAGGAAAAGATGGTACCCAGCTTCAAAGCCGAGTACCAGTTCCTCGCTGCTCCCTTCAAAGTAGACGGGAAAGCCCGGCATAAGATGGCATCAGGAGCACCGTGAAGCAGCATCATCGTCCGGAAGGCCTCCAGATGATCAACCGGGTCTGAAGTCCCGTCGTAGCTTTCGAACTGGGGAAGCTTGAAGTTTGGCGGGATCGGTTCCTGCATGATCATTTGGGAGAAGAGAGGGTCAGTGCAGATATCCTCACCATAAGCGGGGGGCGCGTGGCGGAGTTCTTCAATCCGTCGGTTCATCTCCTGGAGCCTCCGATCCAAGAAATCCTCTCGACTTCGAGTCTCGAGGGTCCTTTGGCAGAACGGGGGTAGGGATCTTCCAAGGGTGGAGTCGTGGTCCGATTGAGGGCTCTCTACCCTCGGATTTGTTTTCCCGGGAAGGACCGGGCGGCTGGCCCAGGTGGCCCGCCCCGCCGTCGGGTTCTGGCATTCTGGCGATGCCCTTTCTGGGTGCACTGACACCTGCGGTTGTTGCTGCTGCATTGCTTGCACAGCTTCGACGAGGCCTCTGACCTGCTGTGCCAGCAAGTCAAATTGCTCCACGCCGACCGCCGCCGCCAGAGGGGGAGGAGGAGGAGGCTGAGAAACAGGAGGGGAGGCCGGAGCCTGAGATCTGGCCGCGGAGGCCGTGGACCGTCGGGTGGACGCCTTGCGTGGCGGCATCGAGTGTCGATCTTACGGGGGAAGATTAGGAGTGGGTGACGGAGAGACGGTCGGAGGCGGCTCCGTTGAACACTCCTTTAAGAACAAGGGTGCTGCGAAGGTTCACACCCTCCTTCTAGCACCAATCCTGTTGGTGCAAAAATCTACCTGCGCCGGAGAAGCTGGAGTTGGGGAAGCTGCGGTCGCCACCGGGACCTGCAAAGGAAGTCTAAACCGGAGGTGGGGTTGCTCCGGCAAGACCCTCCGACGCTCAAGTCAGTTCTCTGCCTCAACAAGAATGGAGTGCTCGAACGGAGAATTTAGCAGAGTTTTGAGATAAGAAATGAGCTTAGAGAATAACGTATCTGGATCCCCCTTTTTATAGGCGGAGGAGGTAACGGATCGATGGCGACGTCTGTAACCGTCTGGTTGTGGGCCACCCGTAGTCAGGGGGAATTTATTGTGAGAGGTAGTAGAGTGGAATCGTGGCCATCATCGCAGCTCGCCACGTGGAATCAGTTGCAAGGAGTGGAGCGGCGTCCGTTGTCGTGACTTGCCAGCGGATGGGAGAATCACCCGGTATCCGTCGCAGGAGGTGGAGCAGGTTCGTGGCCATTATTATGGCCTGCCAGGGGGTAGTGGAGCTGTGCGGAATTCGCCACAGGAAGTGCAGCAGAGCTGCGATGGTTACTGCGGCCTGTCAGGGAATGATGGAGCTGCACGGAATCCGCCACAGGAAGTGGAGCAGGATCGTGGCCGTTATGGTGGCCTGCCAGGGGGTGCGGATCTGTTGATTGAAGCTCGGCAGCGGTCGGAGCCTGGCCTCTGGAGAGGTCCGGGAGAGGTCCTCCTGGCGGTTGGGGTCGTGGGTGGAGCCCGACTTTCGTGGGAGTCTGGGCGGAACCCTCTCGGAGCTGAAGTTGCGGGCAGAACCCGGCTCCCGTAGGAGTCTGGGCGGAGTCCTCTGCAATCAAAGTTAAAGGTGAAGTCCGGCTCCCGTAGGAGTCCGGACGGAGCTTACCAGCAGTTGATACTGAGAGCGGAGCCTGGCTCCCGTAGGAGTTCGGGCGGAGCCCTCTGTAATCAAAGTTAAAGGTGAAGTCCGGCTCCCGTAGGAGTCCGGACGGAGCTTACCAGCAGTTGACACCGAGAGCGGAGCCCGACTCCCGTAGGAGTCCGGGCGGAGCTGTTCTGTAGTTGATGTCGGAGGTGGAGCCCGGCTTCCATAGGAGTCCGGGCGGAGCTGTTCTGTAGTTGATGTCGGAGGCGGAGCCTGGCTCCCGTAGGAGTCCGGGCGGAGCTGTGCTGTAGTTGATGTCGGCGGCGGAGCCCGACTCCCGTAGGAGTCCGGGCGGAGCTGTTTTGTAGTTGATGTCGGCGGCGGAGCCCGGCTCCCATAGGAGTCCAGGCGGAGCTGTTCTGTTGTTGATGTCGGAGGCGGAGCCCGGCTCCCGTAGGAGTCCGAGCGGAGCTGTGCTGTAGTTGATGTCGGAGGCGGAGCCTGGCTCCCGTAGGAGTCTGGGCGGAGCTGTTCTGTTGTTGATGTCGGAGGCGGAGCCCGGCTCCCGTAGGAGTCCGGGCGGAGCTGTGCTGTAGTTGATGTCGGAGGTAGAGCCCGGCTCCCGTAGGAGTCCGGGCGGAGCTGTTCTGTAGTTGATGTCGGAGGTGGAGCCCGGCTCCCATAGGAGTCCGGGTGGAGCTATTCTGTAGTTGATATCGGAGGCAGATCCCGGCTTCCGTAGGAGTCCGGGCGGAGCTGTGCTGTAGTTGATGTCGCCGGCGGAGCCCGGCTCCCGTAGGAGTCCGGGCGGAGCTGTTTTGTAGTTGATGTCGGCGGCGGAGCCCCGCTCCCGTAGGAGTCCGAGCGGAGCTGTTCTGTAGTTGATGTCGGAGGTGGAGCCCGGCTCCCGTAGGAGTCCGGGCGGAGCTGTTCTGTAGTTGATGTCGGAGGCGGAGCCCGGCTCCCGTAGGAGTCCGGGCGGAGCTGTGCTGTAGTTGATGTCGGCGGCGGAGCCCGGCTCCCGTAGGAGTCCGGGCGGAGCTGTTTTGTAGTTGATTCTGTCGAGAGTTTCGGCTGTGGGTATTTTATACCCAACAAGTCATAATATTATCTCTTGCCTAATTCGAATGTGATCCGAATTAGAGATAAGATGCAGACTAGGAAAGGAATTTTTTGTATATGATATATTTTTAGAGCTATATTATTTTTTTTCTTATTTTTTTTAAGAAATTATTTGGCATGTCAGACTTTAGATTTTTTTCTCCATATTTTAATATTTTTTTTGGAATTTTTGGGGATGCCAAAAAGGGGTTTTGGCATTGATTCATGGCATCCTTTTTTAGAAAGTCCTAATTCCTAGTCTATAAAAAGGGGACCCCTCTCTTGGACATCCCATGATCAATTTCTTTATAGATTTTTTTATTTTTAGAGCCTCTTCTCCTCCTCCTCTCTTTCTCCTCCAGATCTTCTATCACTTTGGAGTGTCCAAGGTGTTTGTAGAAGAAGAAAGAGGTTAGCTATCAAAGTTGTTTACAGACTAGCATCTCCGAGCCCTTGATCTACGCCAGTCTTCATGTAGATTTTCTTATAGAGGCCAGATGACTTCATATGACTATGAGTGACCTGAGGAACACCCTCTTCAACCATTGGATTAGAGGAGATCAAGATTAAAATTTGTTTGGTAATGATATCTAACTTATTTTGATTCCTATAGTAGATCTAATAGTTGATCTAGAATTTTAGCATCGATAAGATCGATAAAATTTTTATTTTTAGATCTAAAGTATATATTTTTTATATCAAAGATTCTGATGTGATAGTCTAAGATTAGATCTTATACATATGATTAAGATTAAATTATTTAATCTATTATTTTTGCTATATAAAATTTTTAATTGCATATACTACACTATTGCAAAATTTTCTTCAACTGGTATTAGAGCAAGGTTAGTTTGATATAAATTAATATGACTTTATATCTGATTTTTTGTTATTAGATCTGATTATTTATAATTTAGATTAGATCTAAATTAGTTTATTTTTAAATCTAATTATTATTTATTTAGATTAGATGTTCTGAGTAGCAAAGTACTCGAATTGGATAATCACCAGGCCATTCGGTTATAAGAGCAAGTAGAGTTTCATGACCCTCTCCTTCCATTCAATGGGTGCTCTTCATGGCATGTAGGGGTGCCACTATGAGGTCCCATGAAGAAGAAAGCGAAAAGAAAATTTACTTTCTTGCAAAACCCTAGATCTTGAAACCCTAGGTGTTATTGTATGTGATGCAAGTTGCAAAGATAGTTAGTTATATCTAATCTTGTTTAGTCAAAACTATTTTGATCTAAAATTATAAAAAATTTAGATTTTATCTAAAAGATTTTATGACTTGATGTAAAAAATTTATATGAAAAATTATTATCAAAACCTTAACTATGTTGATGCAAAACTTAATTAAGAATTAAGTATCAAGCTAATTGGATCTAGAATTATGATTTAGATCTAATGATATTGTATAAACATAGGGCATGGGTTAGCTCAAATCAGATCCTTCTCTTTAATTAGGTTAGACCTAAGGTTAGAATCAAAGAATTGATTAATTATATAGAGAAATTGATTAAGTCTAACAAAATATTGAATTAGATTAATCAAAATTTTTCTAGTACAATAATTGTAGATGGTCAAGTCTATGCCTTTGATTAGACCCAATGGATCTTGATTGTGGCTTAGTGATTGAACCCGAACCATTAGGTTGGTCCAATCAAAACTAGTTAATCAATTGGTGTCTAAGGTAAGTTTGGCATTTCAATTGGTGGTTTTTAATTGGGAGCGGCTTACATGACCATTTTGATGGTGTCTAAGGCAAGCTTAGCAGACCCTCCCACTGATCTACTTATCTGACCAATTTGGTGAACTAGATTTTGATTAGATCGCTAAGTGATTCGAGTTAGACCATGCCATTAAGATCGATCAGTGTGACTGATCTAGGTGCCAGTTCAATTAGCATGACCTAACCCAATTCAGTGACTTGGTGAAGTCAGTGAAAGGATTATGGTCTACTGATTGATCTTTTCTTTTCTTTTCTCTTCTCTAAATTGATTAAATTTTTTAAATTATTAGGTCCTTAAAATATGCTGGTTATGATAATAACTAGATCATAACCTCCCATTAAGGTGAGTGATAATGGATCTATTATTTTTGATTAACATTGCAGGTGCCATCCGTCTGATATTCTCTTTGAATGATGGAATTATCATTCATCATATGATGACTCTGATGAACTATCTGATGATGGTTGGGTTGATCGAGCCATCCTCAGGTCTAATCACTCATTAGATAGAATCACTGAGTAGATTCATATTAATGGTTTGACCTAATCGAAACTTTCAGTGGAGGCCCATCACCTATTGAAATGAAATCTGGGGCTCAATTAAATACTAAAGTTGTTTGAAGAAATAATTAATTAAAATCTACCCATAGGTGCATATGGGTTGATCGAGCCATCTCAGACCTATATATAGTCTGTGTAGATTCTAGTCCCCACTAAAAAATTAAGATAATTTTTCGAATTGGAGGTAGAGGC
Source organism: Elaeis guineensis (assembly GCF_000442705.2). NCBI lineage: Eukaryota > Viridiplantae > Streptophyta > Magnoliopsida > Arecales > Arecaceae > Elaeis > Elaeis guineensis. Next base: position 11,519,458 of record NC_026007.2, on the reverse strand, counting down.
TACTAATTCATATAAATTAGTGAGAGGACCTTTAGATTAAAGTCCAAGTCTTTAGGATTAATAAATTTATATACTAATTAGGCTGTTCTTTCTTTATGTGTGTAGATATGACCTCAAACTTATCACTTCGATCACTATTGTACAGTGAGAAGCTTATCGGATCAAATTTTGATAATTGATATCGAAAATTAAAGATTATCCTAGAGCACGAATGGATCTTTTATGTGATAACGGATCCGACACCTGAAGAGCCTGCTCCTAACGCCCGAGGAGCGGTTCGAGATACTTATTTGAAGTGGCTCAATGACTGCACCATGGTTCGTTGCATCATGTGGGCCTCCATGAATGATGAGTTCAGTCAGAAGTTTGAAGAAGCTCAGCCAGAGAAAATACTTCAAGTGTTGAGAGATTTTTTTAGTACTCCTGACGATGTTAAGTGGCACAAGATTAGTTGCACCATTTTCAATGCCTAGATAAGGGAGGGTGCATCTGTCACCGATCATGTATTGTACATGATTGAGCAGATTAAAAAATTGAGCAAACTCAGCTTCCCTTTGCATTAAAGCTGAAAAAGATGCGATCCTGAACTCTCTTCCCAAGTCCTACCTGTCATTCCTCAGTCATTTCAGAATGACGAAGCCTATAGTCAACTACCATGGTCTGTTGGGATTGCTACAGACTTTTGGAAAGATAACCAGCTCCACAAGAAGACAGTGAATCTAGTAGGAGGATCTTCTTCGGATAGTCGTCATCCCTTTAATAAAAGAAAAAAGAAGAAGAATAAGAAGGTGCCTAGTGCTGGGAGTCAGTCCCAAAAACCCAAGTTCAAGACTGATCAAAGTCAGGTAGAGTGCTTCTTTTGCAAGAAGCAGGGTCACTGAAAGAGGAATTATCCTCAGTATATCACTTTTCTTGACCCGAACAGGCCAAAGAAGAAGAAGCAATCAGTTGCTGGACAAGATACTTATGTGATAACACCTTGTAACTTCTCTCTTATAGATACAATGACCTGGGTATTGGATACTGAAAGCCCTATTCATATTTATAATTTGTTGCAGGATCTTCAGGTCATTAGGAGATTTGAAAAAGGTGAGAGATTCTTGAATGTTGGAGATGAAAGATTAGTTTCAGTTCTAGCTTTAGAAATCATCAAGCTTGTATTCGAGTCTCAGTATATTGTTCTTAATGAGTGTCATTACTGTCCTAGTTTTTTTTTAAATGTTATTTCTTAGGACTTTTGGCCAATTCAAATTATAAAATATCAATAAAAAAAAACTTTTGTGATATCATTTTAAATGGTGTTATAATTTTATATGGACAGTTGAACAATGGTATCTATATTGTATCTAGGCCTAATGTAATGTACATTTCAAATAAGCATCCTAGAATAGATGATGTCATAGATGCCTACTTTGTTATTGTAAGCTAGGTCATATCAACAAGAACAAGATAAAAAGGTTGGCTCAAAAAGAAATTCTTGATAAACATGATTATGAATCGTTACCTACCGTGAGTCTTATTTGCTTGGAAAGATGACCAAGTCACCTTTTACTAGAAAAGATGAATGAGCTAGTGATGTATTGGGTTTGATACATACGACGTATGTGGATCCATGAGCACATATACCAGAGGAGGGTATATCTACTTCATCATGTTCATAGATGATCTATCTAGGTATGGGTACGTCTACTTGATGAAACACAAGTCTGAATGTTTGAAATGTTCAAACGGTTCCGTAATAAGTATAGGTAAACTAAAAAAAGTATTAAAATTTTTTGATCTGATCGAAGAGGTGAATACCTTTCAGTGAATTTTTGATATATCTAGGAGAGAATGGGATTCTCTCCAATAGACCTCTCCAAGGATACCACAGCATAATGGATCTCAGAATAGAGGAATCAAATCTTGTTGGATATAGTTCGGTCTATGATAGGGTTTGCAACTCTGTCATCTCTTTTTGGAGATACGCACTTGAAACAATCTATCTTATACTCAATAATGTTTTAAGCAAGTAGTTAATAAGACACCATATGAGATATGGTTAGGACGTAGGCCGAACCTCTTTTACTTTAGGGTGTGGGGGTGTCCAGCTTATGTTAAACGATTACAAACTGACAACTCAGTCCTAAGTCGATAAGTTAATTTCGTAGGGTATCCCAAGGAAACAAGGAGATAATACTTTTATCTGTCTGCTGAACAAATGGTGTTTGTCAGCAGTAAGGAACATTTTTTGGAAAAAAATTCTTTAGTGAAGGAATAAGTGCCTCTAAAATCGAGCTTGTCGAAGTTCGACAGGTAGAAGAACTGACACCAATGATTGAATCTAAACTGAATTTGAGAAGATCAAACCTGGAGCTTAATGAACAAACATCCTTGAGACGATCCATAGAGTACCACGTCAACCGAACAGATACTTAAGTTTCTTAGTCCGGGATGGAGATCTTGTCGAACTCGATGAGAACGACGAAGATCTAATCACCTACATGGAGCGATGCAGAGATCCGACTCTGATAAATGGCTTGAAGCATGAAATCCAAAATAGAGTCCATGAAGGTCAACAATGTATGGACATTAGTTGACCCACCTGAAGGGATTAAACCCATAGGGTGTAAGTGCATCTTCAAGAGGAAGAGGAGCGTAGACGAGAAGGTGGAGACCTATAAAGTCTGTTTGGTTGCAAGGGTTATTGTTAGCATTATGTATTGACTATGATGAGATATTTTCTCCTATGGTAATGCTCAAATTCATTTGGATCATGCTTGCGATAGTAGCATATCTGGACTATGAAGTTTGGCAAATGGATGTGAAGACAGCTTTCCTAAATGGAGAGCTGAACAAAAAGATGTATATGATACAACCTGAAGGGTTCATATCCACAGATGAGTCCAAGTGTGCAAGCTTCAGAAATCCATTTATGGATTGAAGCAAGCATCTCAAAGTTGGAACATATGTTTTGGTAAGGTGATCAGAATGTATGGCTTCATTATGAATGGAGAGGAACCCTGCATATATAAGTGGGCAAATGGTTCGATAATTATATTTCTTATGTTGTATGTGGATGACATTCTCTTAATCGAGAATGATGTCCCTGTATTATAGGGAATAAAAGTATGGCTGTGTCACAATTCTTCATGAAGATCTGAGAGAAGCAACCTATATTCTAGAGATGAAGATCTATAAGGATAGATCTAAGAGGCTGCTCGGGCTCTCCTAATCCACGTACATAGATACTATGCTGAAACGGTTTAGCATGGAGACTTTCAAGAAAGGCTATTTTTTGATAGGCCAAAGAATTTTTCTTTCGAAAGGAGATTGTCCGACAACTCCTCAAGAGAGAGTATATGAGTAGAGTTTATATACTTCGGTAGTGGGTTCTATTATATATGCCATGATATGTACGAGATCAGATGTGGCATACTTATTAGGGGTAGTGAGTAGATACCAGTCTGATCCAGGAGAAAATCATTGGAAGGTCGTAAAGATATTCTTAAATATTTAAGAAATACTAAAGATCAGTGGCTTTTGTACAGTGAAATTGACTTGAAACTTATGGGGTTCACTGACTCCAGCTTTCAATCAGACCATGACGATAGTAAAAATATGTCAGGTTATATTTTTATCCTAAATGGTAGAGCAATCTACTGAAAAATTTCAAGCAGAATACTGTGGTAGACTCTGTTTGTGAAGCAGAGTATATCATGGCATCTGATGCTATGAAGGAAGCTGTATGGTTACAGAAGTTTATCGATGAGCTCGGAGTGGCACCCTCCATTGATGGCTCTATCTTATTATACTGCAATAATATTGGAGCCATTGCTCAAGCCAAGGGAGATCCCATCAGCGTACCAAACATATTCTGCACCATTATCACCTTATCTGAGAGATCATGGATCGAGGTGATGTTAACCTTTAGAAGATCGATGGAAGGGAGAACCTAACCTACCCATTTACTAAAGCTCTCAAAATCAAGATATTTGATGACCATAAATTTAAGAGGGATATATGATACTGTACCGATTGACTTTAGGCCAAGTGAGAGTTGTTGAAAAATATGTCCCAAAGTCAATCGTTAGATGATTGTGCTCATCTTGTAAACTGTATATGAATTTTTATTAATAAAAATTATTTAGTATTTTCATTACAAATTGATCATCTTGGACTCTTTTGTTGTAATGAAGTCCTTAGGACTATATATATTAATCGATAAAGTAGGATTTATCATTAAGTCCTTAAAATTGTTCGCAGTCAAATGATACACTATTACTAGAACGATAGCGATATTAAGTGTAGATCGTTTTGTGCCATATGAGTTGGTTATCCTCTTAATCAAGAAGTCTGAAGACACTGTTATGGCATGCAGATAGAATGTAGGAATACATTCGCATCGAACGTGACCATGTGCCGAGTACTCTGCTGTCAAGAGTAGCTTGTGAAGGGTATGGGTATAAGTGTCCATCTGATCTGAAACCATCACGATGACTTGTAAGTAACTCATTGTACTTGAGTATCAGAATATTTGAGTTTCTAACTTAGTGACAGAAGGATATTAGATGCAGTCAACTACTTATCAAGTCGATGTGTGAGTCAAGATGGAATTGACCCCTCTAAATTGGTAGGAGATATGCATCAATGTATTTTAATTTAGCAAAATCTTGGCCAGGATAATCCATGAGATGGATTTGAAAGGTTGAAATATAATGTGGTCGACTTAATTAGGGTTGACAATTAAATCCTAAGTCACCTTGAGTATTTGGATCAAAGGGATGAATTATACGGTAACCATATGCTAGTAGGTTCTAGAAGGTTGCTTTGCAACACTTTGACCCATCCGATCGTCGGGTCATTATTACTAGATGGTTATATCGATTAGTATAGAAAGTTATTTTTATGCTATCGGCTTAGGTTCGAACCTATGAGGTCACACACATTGAAGGATTTGATCAGATCTGATGGCTGAAGAGTCCAATTGGATTGTGACTCTGATGAAGAGTCCTACTTGGACTAGGACTTTATGGGAGAGTCCTACTGGGACTGAGACTCTATCATTTATAGAGAATTAATTAGTAATGAGATTACTAATTGACTCAATTTGATTGAATAAAGAGCTTTGGAACAAGTTTAATTGAATTAGATTCAGTTCGACTCAAATTGGGATTGATATGATCAAATTCGATTATAAAAAAAATTGATCCTGATTTAATCAGGATTTGAACTCGGCTAATTCTTAATTGAATTAAAAATTTGATGAGATATTTAGATTTTTAATTAGATAGGTATATTTCTATTAGTGGTTTCAATCCAAATTTGATTTGAATTAGAATTGAATTAGAAATGAAGAGTCCAAATCAGAGTAGGTCTCTATCCTTATCTTTTGCGCCACATCTAGATCCATGCTAATTTCTCTATGCCTAATTGAATTTGGATTGTGATCTTTGGCATCATAAGAGAGAATCCAATAAGGGTGGTTAACTATAGCTGATGAGTCATAATATTATCTCTTGCCTAATTCAAAAGTGATCCGAATTAGAGATAAGATGCAGACTAGGAAAATTTTTTTTGTATATGGTATATTATTAGAGCCATATTATTTTTTTTCTTATTTTTCTTAAGAAATATTTTAGTGTGTGAGATTATAAATTTTTTCTCCACATCTTAATATTTTTTTTAGAATTTTTTGAGATGCCAAATAGGGGTTTTGGCATTGATTCATGGCATCCTTTTTTGGAAAGTCCTAATTCCTTGTCTATAAAAAGGGGACCCCTATCTTGGTCATCCCATGATCAATTCCCTTGTTGATTTTTTTGTTTCCAAAGCCTCTTCTCCTCCTCCTCCAGATCTCTTATCACTTTAGAGTATCCAAGGTGCTTGTAGAAGAAGGAAGAGGTTAGCTATCAAAGTTATTCGCAGACTACCATCTCTGAGCCCCTGATCTACGCCAATCTTCGCATGGATTTTTCTATAGAGGCCAGATGACTTTGTGTAATTGTGAGTGACTTGAGGAACACCTTCTTTAATCATTGAATCAAAGAAGATCAATATCAAAATTTGTTTGGTAATAATCGATTACTTATTTTGATTTTTATGGTAGATCTAATAGTTAGATCTAGAATTTCAGCATCGATGAGATCGATGTGATTTTTACTTTTAGATCTAAAGCATATATTTTTCATATTAAAGATCCTGATGTGGTAGTCAAAGATTAGATCTTATATATGTGATTAGGATTAAATTATTTAATCTATTATTTTCACTGCATAAAATTTTTAATTGCATGTACTGCACTACCACAAAATTTTCTTCAAGTAGACCAGAGACTCATCTATCCTGAAAGAAGAGATTTGTGTGCCAGTCTATCTGGATCTATCACCATTCTCATAATGATCCTATGATCGGAAGTATTTAAGAATGAAATACATATCTCTAATTCTCAACACTTTGAGAATATGTATTGAAACTATTTCCTTGGATGATTCAAAGACACATCACACTTGAATGAAAAAGAAATTATCCTTTTATTGATCATATTAATATATTAAGTATAAAATTATACCTAGAATTATTACAATGTATCAGTCATATTGACTTTTAAGATATACATCTAACAATCTTCCACTTGGACTAAAGTCAATTGGCCACAAATCTAAGTCTCATTTTCTCAAGGTGGGCTTCCATTTTTGGTTGGCTCATCTGTTTAGTCAGTGGATCTGCTACATTGTCCGTGGATTCTACTCTTCGTGCCTTGACATGAGGTAATTGCGTACACTACTGCTCTATGTGTTTGGACTTCTGGTGAGACCTTGGACTCCTTAACAAGGGCTATGGTGCCATTATCCTTACAGTACTGTGTTAAGGCATGACATCCAGTTTCACAACTAACATTAAAATCAGAATTTATCCTACACATCTATAGCATACTCGACCTCCATTGATCGATTACTCAGAATCCTTCTAGTAAATCAAACAAGAATATACCCTCGAATCGTAACTCAGAATCTCCTCTAAAGACTAAGAATAAATCATTAGTCCTTCTTAAGTACTTAAGGATATTCTTCACAGCTATCCAGTACTCCTCATCTGGATTCAACTGATACCTGCTCATGACACTCACAGCTAGGACAATATTAGGTTGAGTATATAGCATGGCATATATGAGGCTCCATATTGCTGAAGCATAAGGAATCCTACTCATGCACTGCACCTCCTCAGATGTGGTCGGACACTTCATCTTGGAGAGACTAATACCATGCCTAAGAGGTAAGAGACCTCTCTTGGAGTTTTCTATGCTGAACTTCTTCAGCACCTTTTCTATGTATAGCTTTTGTGACAGACCAAGCATCCGTTTAGGTCTATCCCTATAGACCTTTATTCTTAGAATATATGATGCTTCCCCTAAGTCTTTCATGGAGAATTTTTTAGATAACCATCTTTTGACCATGGTTAGCATGGGAATATCATTCTCCATAAGGAGAATATCATCCACATACAATATGAGGAAGGTGATCACACTCCCACTAACCCTCTTGTATACACAAGATTCCTCTTCATTTTTGATGAAATCAAATGATTTGATTGCCTCATCAAAATAATGGTTCCAACTCTGAGAAACCTGCTTTATTCTATATATAGACCTTTACAGCTTGCAGACTATGTGATCACTATCATCAGATGTGAAACCTATAGGCTGCTCTATATAGATATCTTTTCAAGATATCCATTCAAAAAAGTAATTTTCACATCTATCTGTCAGATTTCATAATCATAGTAAGCTACAACAGCAAGCAAAGTGCGGATGGATTTCAGCATGGCTACGAGCGAGAAGATTTTTTGATAGTCAATGTTCTCGCGCTGACTATAACATTTGCCACAAGCCTAGCTTTATAGGTCTCTATCTTACCATCAGCACCTATCTTCCTTTTGTAGATCCATTTACACCCAATGGATACGATACCCTCAAGTGAATCCACTAAAGTTCGGACTTAGTTCGAGTGCATCGAGTCAATTTCTGACTTTATAGCATCTAACCATTTCTCAAAATCGATATCAGGCATCGCCTCATCAAAGGTATTAGGGTCATCACTATGACCCCTATCTTCCATAAGGAACATTTCTTTTATTTTCATTATAAGCATACCATATACCTTTCTGAAGGTTGGGAGACCCTGCAAGATCTACGAGGCGGTAGAGAAACATCAACTACTGGCTCATGGACTACGGGTTTCTGAGGATCTATAGCTCTGGGCTCTTCAGAGACTTTCTCTTCGAGCTTCACTAACTTTCCACTGCCACCATTCTGGATAAACTATTTTTTAGAAATACAGTGTTTCAACTCACAATCACATTATGATTTTGTGAAAAATAGAAATAGTATCCCTTGGATTCTTTTAGATACCCTATAAAGTGAGATATAATAGATCTATCCTCTAGCTTATCGACCATTTATCTCTTGACATAGGTCAGACATCCTCAAGTCTTGAGATAACTTAGACTTGACTTCTTACCAAACCATATCTCATACGGTGTGGTAGGAACGGACTTTAATGGAACCCTATTCAATAAGTGAATAGCAGTTAACAAGGCATGTCCTCAAAGAAATAAAGGTAATCAGTGAAGCTCATTATAGACCGAACTATATCCAATAGGATCCTGTTCTTCCTTTCGGATATCCTGTTGAGCTGAGGTATTCCAAGAGGGATCCACTGAGAGACTATACCATTGTTCTTAAGATATCTCAAAATTTTTCAACTAAGATATTCATCTCCTTGATCAGATCGAAGAATCTTAACGAATTTGTCTGTTTGTTTTTTACTTCATATGTGAATTTTTTGAACTTTTCAAAGGCCTCATACTTGTGTTTCATGAGATACACATACTCGTACCTAGACAGGTCTATGGTAAAGATAATGAAGTAGGTATAACTGTTGGATTTATGCTCTAGAAGCTAATTATTGGCGGACACATTATGTAATTCTTGGGCCTATACTTGTACTTATAATTTTTTATTATCAATAAAGGGTTTTTTCTTTTCAATCATGTTTATGTGTCCATGATTTATCTTAAAAATTAACAAATATAATTTTTATATATTCTTAAAGAGTTAAGAATTTGAGACATACATTAATTAGTGGTTAATTTCTAAATGCTCCCGATCAAAGTATCATCACGGAGGACAGTGATCAATCCATTTGAGATCGGTGCATGGTTCACCTCCCTTGTGGGCAGATGAGTCTCAGGTCTGTGGTGTAGAATACTGAGCGTGATCAACACGAGAACCATATAGACGTCTACTCACTTGTCAGTGATCTTCTCGATGCTGCAGTGGTGTGAGTTATCCTTTGACCTATGGTGTTATTGGCTATTCGTAGCGAGGCTACTGGGTTTGACTGTATATTTTCTTGATCCCTAGTCATTTGGATCTTTACTGTGTATGTTGGCTTCAGTAGATTTAGGTTCACTGTTTGGAGTAGGATGCACCTAGATGGAATTTATCGATCTTGAAAGAAAAGGAGAAGTCCTATGCGATTTATAAAATTGAGTTTAAAAGGTCTTTGGCCAAAGCAAGTGTGAATACTAGAAAAAATTTTTACGAGATTCACAAATGAACTCAATCGAGCCAATCTAGCATATGACTGACGTGGGGTCTGACGAGCTCTCCATGACCTCCGTCAAGTTGGGACTCACGATAGAAGGACTGAATTATATGATAATTGCACCTAGAGGTTCATACTTTTATCTTACTGGATTGTCACTATATACTGCTAGGTGTCATTGGTGGATTGTGAGACTCATCGGGTATCATCTTGATGATCGATAGCCCTCGAAGGGTAGAATTGAAAATATTCCAATCCATAGAAAAGAGTTTCGATGATATTGTGATAAAGATCATAATATATCTCACTATCAGATAGAATGAAACTATGGGGTCACACATTAAGGTTTATGAAGTTTCAATTGGGTTAGGGTTTATTGAAATCCTATTAGATTTATGAGAACCATGCTAGCACATGGTTAAACTTAATTCTTCTTGAAACTTTGATTCGATCAAGTCCGTAGCCTTGAACTTAATCTAAATCTATTTGGATTTAATGAAGCTCTTAATTATGAGCCCAAGAGGATTTGATTAAGTCAATTAGTTAGCATAATTATCCTAACATTATCTCTTCTTTATCTCCTGATTATCTCTATGGTGCATGTGGAATAGATGGAAGATTGAGTTGCGTATCTTTTTCTTTTTGGAATTTTTTGGATGCCAAATCTTTAAGGGGCCCACCCCTTCTTATGTGTTATGGCATGGAGGAGAGAATGTGGGGTCCATGCCCATCTCTTTTTGGTTAGAGATCCCTTTGTGGGGCACCAAGAGTTGGCACTCCAACTACCTGACATATATTCTCATGATGCCTCTTGTACATGCTTAAAGGGCTGATTAATTATCATTTATATCTAATTTTATTTAATATAAATTAGATTAAAAAGATAGAATATTCTTATAAGATAAGAATCTATCTTTCTAAGATAATTGAGTTCTTAATATGTGTCAGGATAGTGTCTATATATAAAGGATGGTCTCTAGGGTTTCAAAAAATGAATTTTTGATCAACAAAACTCTCCCTCTCTCCATCTCCACACCTCCTCTCATCATTTTCTTCCTTTTCATGCCCAAAAATTGGGTGCTCTCTCTTCCACATGCCAAGAAGAAGTATTGGTGACTTAGAGATCAAGGATCGAGGAAAAGAAAAAGAAGACCGCAGATCAAGAAGTTGATCTCGCAGTTAAGATCAAAGGAGTTGATCAAAGTCTTCAAGGCTAAGGTTCTTCCTGAGAAGAAGAATCTTCTACGAGAAGAAAGAAGTTTGAGATAGATCCCAGTGGATACCCATAGAGGCCAGACACGTGTGTCGCTCAACCTTCTATGAATCCGAGATCATCAAAAGAGGTGAATATGTACCCATATCAAGGTAATGAGATCTGATCTCATAAATTTTTTTAAATTCTAGATTGATGATATATGCTTTCTCTTGGGTTTGGATAGATTTAGATTTGATCTCTAGCATGTGGGGTTAAAGGGTTTAACCTGTTTTATTTTTCACTGCATGTTTTCAAAGTTTTGAAATCTACACATGCTGCCTACCAGATTTTCTAACAGTGATATCAGAGCCACAGATTTTGAAAACAATATGATCTATTTTTTAGATTAGATCTGAAAGTTTTAATGATTTAAAATCAATTTTATACTGATATAAGATTATCCTGGTATAGAATTTACCTCCTATATTGCAAAGATTGTCCTAGCACAAGATTGATCGATTTTAAAAACTATTTTTAAATAGTTAAATCAAATCTTTTAGATCTAAAAATTAACATATATGATATGTTTAATTTATATTTAGATCTAAAATTAGAATTGTTGGTGCAAAAATTCGCCGGTGTCGGAGAAGCTGGAGTCGAGGGAGTCGCGGTTGCCGCGGGACCTGCAAAGAAAGTCTAAACCGAAGTTGGGGGTGCTCCGTAAGACCCTCCGACGCTCAAGTCAGTTCTCTACCTCAACAAGAATGGAGTGCTCGAATGAAAATTTTAGCAGAGTTTTGAGATAGAAATTAGAGCTTAGAGAATAACATATCTGGGGTCCCCTTTTTATAGGCGGAGGGTGCAACAGACTGATAGCGACATTTGTAACCGCCTAGTAGTGGGCCGTTCGGGGCCAGGAGGAGTTTGTTATGAAGAGTAGTGGAGTGAAATCGTGGCCATCACCGTGGCCTGCCACATGGAGCCTGTTGCGGGGAGTGGAGCAGTGTCCGTTGTTGCGACTTGCCAGAGAGTGGTGGAGCCACGCGAAATCCATCGCAGGAAGTGGAGAAGAGTTGTGGCCATTACTGTGGCCTGCCAGGGAGTCCAGGCCTGTCGGTCGAAGCTCGGTTGAGGTGTCTGGCAGAGAGAGGTAGCTATCCATCTGAGAGGAGCTCGGATGTTGCTGGCGAGCCTTCTACCGTTGGGTGCCTTGGGCGTTAATACTGCAGGCGAGGGCCATTTGCTGTAGGAGCTCGGTCAGAGGCTTTCCATAGACGAAGTTCGATTTCACACAGAATTCAGCAGAGGGTCGACCGGCAGTGGATGTCGGATGGTGCTGGAGAGGTTCATCCACTGGAGGGGTCCGGTTGCTGGAGTCCGTGTGTCATAGGAGTTCGTCCGAAATCTGTCCGCTACAAAAGTTCGGTCAGAGTTCGATCTCCGTAGAAGCCCGGATGGGGATCATTTATCGAGGAAGCTCGGTCGAAGCCTGCCTACAATAGAAATTTGGAAGGAATTCGTCCATAATGGAAGCTCGGGTGAAGGCTTACAGTGAAAATCCGACGCGGACCACTCGTAGAAGAAATTTAAAGTAGACCGCTTGTAGCAGAAGCTCGGAGTAGATCACTTGTAGTAGAAGCTCAGAGTAGATCGCTTGCAGTAGAAGCTGGAGTTTGGCCCTTGTAGGAGTTCGAATGAGGTCTACCTGCAACAGGAGTTCAGGGCGGAAGTTCGGCTCCCGTAGGGGCTCGGACGAAGTCTACCTTCAGTCGGAGTTCGGGGATGAAGTCTGGCTCTCGTAGGAGCTCGGACGAAGTCTACCTGCAGTCGGAGTTCGAGGATGAAGTCCGGCTCCCGTAGGAGCTTGGACGAAGTCTACCTGCAGTCAGAGTTCGGGGAAGAAGTCTAACTCCCGTAGGAGCCTAGACGAACGCTACCTGCGGCCGGAGTTCGGGGAAGAAGTCCGACTCCCGTAGGAGCCCGGGTGAAGTCTACCTACAGTCGGAGTTCGAGGAAGAAGTCCGACTCCCGTAGGAGCCCGGACGAACGCTACCTGCGGCGGAGTTTGGGGAAGAAGTCCGGCTCTAGTAGGAGCCCGGGTGAAGTCTACCCGCAGTCGGAGTTCGAAGAAAAAGTCTGACTCCCATAGGAGCCCAGACGAAGTCTAGAAGGTGGTCGACCACCGTAGAAACTTTGATGGAGTCCGTCTGTCATGAAAAATCTGGTCGACACTGGTGGGAGTTTATCCATCGGTAGAACTCGAAATGTTGTGGAGGCTCGGCCACCGGAGAGGTTCGGAAAGATGTCGCCAAAGGTCGGACGTCAGTAGAATCCCTGGAGGGTCACTCTTGACACGAACTTTGACTGGGAGGTATTTTATACCTAACACCAGTCTCCCTACTTTCGAGTTCGAGTTTCGAATGAAGGAAGTACAGAGAAATTTTTACAGCCGAAGTTGCCCCCTTGAATCCTGTGCACGACCGCCCTCAAAAATCCAGGCATTTAATGCGCGCGTGTTGGAGTCTTTTCAAATCAGGGCGATCCGAAGAGACCTTTCAGAATTCTTGCTGGAGCATTATCCTAGGTACGGTGCAGTAATAACTTTGTCAGCTGTCAGCCACTTTTAACCACCTGCTGTGGCGAGTGGGACACGTGGCGAGCATGGGTCGGCCTGGGGAGATCTGCGATCATTATAGCGTCAATCCCAGGGTCTATTTAAACCCGCCTTTCTGCCTCCAGGAGTTTCATTCTGCCTGAAAGTCCTGTTGGTGCTCGCTTCTCTCTGAGAGCTCTGACCTTCTTTGGCATCCGCTTTGGCCCTAGGTGTTCTTCGAGTCATCCCTATCCCTGCGCCTCTGCATCCTTCGGAGCGACTTAGGTTAGTTCCAAACTTTCGTTCCTTCTCTTGCCATCTAGGTGCCCCTTCTCCTCCATTTTTCTTATGCCGCATTTCTCTTGTTAGGTCCCCCACGAGCCTTTCGGCTCTTATTTTGCCTGATCTCTTCGGGATTTTTAGGGTTCTTGCTTGAAATATCTTCTGGCACCTCTGCCTCTAGCGGTTCCAGGAGCTCATCTGCCTCAGTCCCCCAGAACCCTCATATTGTAGACGAACCCACATCTAGGGCTGGGCCTCGTCCAATTTTTGCACCAGGCGCCATTCCCTGTTCTCTGACTCTGGATGAACTTTTACTGATAAAGGTTCAGTATGGAGTTCCTCCGAAGTATGATCTGAAGCTTCCCGATCCTGCCAATCGGGCCAGCACCCCCCCACCTAGCCATTTCTGCCTGTACCAGGAGGCCTTCCGTGCTGGGCTCCGGCTTCTGCTTCCGCCTTCGTTGTCGCCCTTTTTCATTTTCTAGACATTTCTTTAGCTTCAGTCGCACCGAATTCTTTTAGGTTTTTGATAAGGTTCCTCTCCCTTTGCCACGTAGTTGAAGTTCAGCCATCTCTTTCTTTATTTAGGTATTTTTACACCTTCAAGCGCCACCCCTCGGCAAAGGACTGGTGGTACTTCTCCCCCCAGTTCGGCAAGAAGGGGTTGCTGAAAGGTGCTCCCTCTTCTATCCATAACTGGAAGGGAAAGTACCTCTATGTCCAATGTCCGACCTTAAAGCTGGGATTGCCCCCTTGGGGCTCCCTGAGGGACTCTGTCCGTCGGGCTCCTAGCCTGGGGGAGGACGACCTTCAGGCCACCCGGAAGCTTCTTAGTTATCCAACTCCTTCCCTTCCCAACCTTCTGAAGGAGCAGTTTCTGTTCAACACCGGCTTGAGTCCCCTGGATCCTGCGAGTATTCCATCTTTCCTTTCTTCTTCTCTTCTCCCCTTTCTCCCTCTTTTTTTTTTTTTTGACTGCGCGTCACCTCATCCTTTTTCACCCTATTACTGATCTCTTTTTCTCTCTCTTTTTTTTCTTTTTTTTTCTTTTTTTTTTTTTAGGAATGGATGCCGAAGCAGCACGGATGCTTGCCAGAGGCCTTAAGGTTCACAAAAGAAAAGGCGTTGCGGCCTCCGGGTCGGCAAAGAAGGCCAGAACGGAGGAAACGAGCTCTTCCATGCCTGCCCAGGCAGCTCTCACGGTCGATGTTCCTTCAGACGCTGAGCCTCCGACTCCCCGGGCCTCTTCAAGGAGTTCTCCCGCTGAGGTTCCCACTACGGGGGCCCGCTTCGAGGAGGTGCCAGGGGTTGAGAGGGGGAGAAAAAGAAGATGGTGGCCCGCAGGGTGAGCGGCCATCGAGCCGCCATCGAAGAATCCTACGGTTTTGAAGAAAAGCTGGTGGAGAATCCCTTTAATGACAGGGACCTAATAAAGCGACTGGTCGACGGCTGCATCCTGCCCGAAGTCATCCAGAGAATCATTCGCGCCGATCCTGAACAGCGGGTTTGGGACTCTCTAGGGTCCTTTCTCGAGGTAAACAGATTCACTTTCCTCCTTCCCCTCGCTCCTTCATTTAATTAACTTCTCAACTTTTAGTCTGACCTCCTGGCCGCCCTTGCAGATCGGGCACCAACTCCTTGCCAACATCGAGGTGATGAACCGGGCGAGGAGGGATGCCATCCAGGCAAAGGAGGGTCGCCGGACTGAAGCCGCCCGCCTCAAGGAAAAGGCTGCCGAGGTAGCCAACTTCCAAGAGGCCCTTGAGAAAGAAAAATAGGCCTCGGAGGAGATGGTGAGGAAGGCGGAGGCCGAGGTCACAAATTTGATGGAGCAGATTCCAGTTCTGATCTCGGAGGCTAGGGTCTAAGTGGTGGAGGAGTTCAAGGCCTCTACGGAGATGAGGGACCTGAACGTCAAGTTCGGCCAAGATGCATTCATCAAAGGGTTCGAGCTCTGCCAAGAGAAGATGGCCAAAAAATTTTCTGAGCTCGACCTCAGCTTCTTGGATGAGGCATTTGAAGACAAAGCCGGACCCTCTCCTACTACCGCTGCCACCGCAGCCCCCCTTCCAAGAACACCGAGCTCCCCAACTCCTACTTCGGAGGTCTGAGACCTCTAACTTTGTATTTTTTTTTACTGTGATTTTTCTTTTCCCTTTTATCTTTAAGAAACATTCAATCAATAAAATTGGGTTTCTCCTTATGGGGGCCTTCTTTGCTCTTTTCTTTTTTTTTCTGCAATGAGCCGCACCTTGACGCTTTTGTCCCCCGATGGCAGCGTCCTGCTGAAGTGCTTCCCTTGCCACAGGGAGTTCTGCTGAAGTTCACGATCCAACATCTAAGGAAGAAAGTTCATCATTTAATAAAAAAGTCGAAGGAGATGGAGGACGAACTTCGTAGGTTGAGGGAGAGCCACTCTGAGGCCACTACGGAGGCCACCTACTTTCAGAACCTCCACGTGAAGGGGATCATAGAGTACAGCCGGAGGAAAGCAAACTTCGAGAAGGAGCTCGAGGAACATAAGAAGCGTGCCAGCGATCGATCTTGGGCTCAAGCTTTCAAGATCAGCTCTCTCAGAGCGGAGCTATCGGCTGCACAGGAGAAGATCAGCCAGTTGGAAGGAAGCTCATCCTGGCTTTCGACTCAGACCGACTGCGACCAAGAATGGTCGAAGAAGTTCTCCGACCTTCAGCAACAGCTCCAGGATGCTGAGGTGAACTATAATGCGTACCGGGCCGGCTAGTGCAAGCAAGTGGACGACTACAGGGGGAAGCTCAGGATGGCGACCGATGAGGTTGCCCACCTTCAAAGGCAGTTATCTGAAGGAGCTCAGTTTGCTCCTGTTGGGATCCCGACGAACTCCAATCCCTGAGAAGAACCATAGAAGAACTATCTGTTGCCCTTGGGGAGGGGAAGGTTGAGCTGTAGCAATTGAAGATCCAGCTGGTATACGAGCAGCAGGCAGTCAAGGATGCAGAGGCGGAATCCGAGGTCCTGAGAAAGAGGCTCCGAGAGGCGGAGAACGAAAGCCAACGGTTTCATCGGAGGTATATGGAGATGCTAATGAGGAAGAAAGAATTGAAAGAAGAAGTCGAGAGCTTAAGGCACTCCCTGATGAGGGTCAAAGCCGAAAGTTCGAAGTCGGAAGAAGCCGGGCCCCCTTAGGGCTCTTTTTGCCTTTCGTCCTTCTATGTGTCTTCTTTTGTCGTTTGTTTGTTTTTTTTTTTTTTGGCCTTCTGGGCTCTGTAACGCATACTTTGCTAACAAAATGAAAAGAAGATCTTTGTTACCTTGCCTGCGCATCGTGTTGAATTATCGTCCGTCGGACTTCTTTCATTTTTTGTCCCGTTCGATGTCGATGTTGTCCGAAGGTTCCTTGTTCATCTTTGTATTAGGTTGTCATTACCAAATTTCTTGTGTTTTTTGGTTTGTTCAACGTCGACATCGTTTGAAGGTTCCTAGCCATTGCCATGTTGGGTCACCTTTTCGTTCGTGATCGTAGATCTCTCTTTCTCTTTCTCCTTCTTTGCGGAGATGAGGTCCTTTGTGTCTTTGGTATAGTTTGGCCTCCATTTTTCATTGATGTAGTCCGTCGCTTTTCCTTCACATCTCCCTCCTTCTTTTAAGCAGAGGTTCTCCCTAGCCTTTTATGGGGTCGCGATAGCATAGAAGGGCCGTCGAGAAGGTTCTCTTCTTTCTTATCAGGTCTTGAATGGCCAGACCTTAGTTGGTGTCAGGATGAGGTTCTTCTCCTATTTCTGATGCAGTCGATTTCAGCTCAGGTTAGGATGAGGTTCTTCTCCTATTCCTAACAGGGCTATGGGGGCACATATGGGTGTTGCAGGACCTCTCCCCCTATCCGATCTAAGAGTAATCGGGCCTTCGACTTTGCTCATGTTAGGGTGAGGCTCTCCTCCTGTCCCTAACAGGGCTGTGGGGGCGCATATGGGCGCTGTAGGGCCTCTCCCCCCATCCAGTCTAAAAATAACCAGGCCTTCGACTTTGCTCATGTTAGGGCGAGGTTCTCCTCCTATCCCTAACAGGGTTGTGGGGGTACATATGGGCGCTGTAGGGCCTCTCCCCCCATCCGATCTAAAAATAACCGGGCCTTCGACCTTGCTCATGTTAGGGCGAGGTTCTCCTCCTGTCCCTAACATGGCTGTGGGGGCACATAAGGGCGTTGTAGGGCCTCTCCCTCTATCTGGTCTAAAAATAACTGGGCCTTCAACCTTGCTCATGTTAGGGCGAGGTTCTCCTCCTGTCCCTAACATGGCTGTGGGGGCACATAAGGGCATTGTAGGGCCTCTCCCCCCATCCGGTCTAAAAATAACTGGGCCATCGGCCTTGCTCATGTTAGCGCGAGGTTCTCCTCCTGTCCCTAACATGGCTGTGGGGGCACATAAGGGCGTTGTAGGGCCTCTCCCCCTGTCCGATCTTAAAATAATCGGACTTTTGATTTTGCCCATATTAGGTGTCATTTTCGTTGTCTGAAGAGGTTATCCCCTATCATTACAAGTCCATGCCAAAAGGGAAAGATGTGCAAATCTAAAAGGAATCTTGATTTAAAGTGAAGTCGTTCGTAATACATTTACAGGTTTCTCAAATCTCAGGGCTGTAGAAGGTCTGCTCCCGTCAAGGTCCTCCAGAGATGGAGTTGATGATCCCAATTGGAGGCCAATCTCCGGGCTGCTCTTCCCTCCTCGGTGGCTCAGGTTGCGGCAGGGCCCTTGGCCGATCCTCTCTACCCTCAGACCGACGTTGAATGAACCTATCGAGCCGACCTCGTCTGATGAGCTCCTCGATCTCATCTCAGAGCTGAATGCATTCCTCTGTGTCATGGCCGTGGTCACGATGGTAGAGGCAGAATTTGTTAGGATTGTGCTTCCCAGGGTGTGTGCACATCCTTTCTGGCCTTGGGAGCTGCTCTCTGACTTCCATCAGCACCTGGGTTTTCGATGCGTTGAGGGGGACGTAGCTGTGGAATCTGTTGGGAAATGTGTCCCAGAAAGCCAATCGTCAAGCTGTTGACGGTTGAGCAACCAAGTATTGTAATTAATTTGTTAATAAATAAAATATATTTGGCATTTTCATCATAAGCTTTCATCTTCTAATGAACTCCGTTGTTATGATGAAGTCCTTAGGACTATTTAGATTCGATAAAGAGAGGATTTATCGATTAGTCCTTAAAACTGTTCACGACCAAATGATAAGCTGTTAATAAGGATGACAGCTTCTATCGAGCATAGGTCGCTGTAGGCCATATGGGTTGGTTGTCCTCTTAACCAAGGAGTGTGGAGACACTGGTATGGCATACAGGTGAGATGTAAGGGTACATCGTCATTGAACGTGACCAACTCCAGAGCATTCTGCTGTCGAGAATGTCTCTGATGGGATATAGGTATAAGTGTCCCTTAGACTTGAGATCACCTCAGTGACTTGCAAGCAACTCACTGTGCTTTGGTACTGGACTAACTGAATTTTTAATTTAGGGACGGAAGGCTTCTGGGCACAGTCAAGTACTTGCGAAGTCAGAGTGTGATCGAGATGGGATTGACCACTCCAAGAGTTGGAGAAGAATGAGTCGCTGTATTTCAATTTAGCAAAACCTTGGCCAGGGTAATCCATCAGATGGATTTGATATTTTGAAATACAATGTGGACAACCTGATCAGAGTTGACAGTTGAGCTCTGGGGTGTCCTATGATCATTTTGGTCAAGGGGATGAATTATATGAAAACTATATCCGCATGGGTTCTAAGGATGTTGTTCTACACATTCGACCTATCCGGACGTCGGGTACCATTGCTAGATGGTCACTTCGATTGGTATAGGAATTTGTTTCTATGCTACCGGCTTAGGTTCGGACCTATGAGGTCACACACATTAGAGTTCATGATCCGATCAGATGGTTGATCAACGATTAAGAATCATTCTAGGGTTAAATGATCAATACGATTGACATTTAACCTAGTGCAAGTGTTGCAGGAGGATCGATTAGCAATTCGATTACTAATTGGCTTAATTTGATTAAGCCAATGGGCTGAGATTAAGTCTAATTAAATATGATTTAATTAGATTTAGTTTGGGCTTGATTGGATCAAGTCCAATTGGTTTATTGGATAAGCCAAGTGCAAGGAAAAACTAGTCCTAGTTCAACTAGGACTTGGGTCAATCTAATTTCTAATTTGATTAGAAAATTAAATCAGATTTAAATATAATTTAATCTAATTAAATTAGGTTCTTAATTGGGTTAAGACCTATTTTAATTGGGTTGATCTAATTTTGATTTGATTTAGTTTGGGAAACCAAATTAAAACAAGTTATGAGACAGAATCCTAGTAGGACTAGGATTCCACCTTGCGCCACATAAACCTTCTCCACGCCCTCTCTCTTATTCAACGCCAATCTCCACTTATTTTGTGCGACAAAAGCCCTCTTCCAGATCTCTCCCACGTTCACAAAAGGTCTCTTCTCTTCTTTCTTACATGGAAGGTGGTTTGGATCAAATCTAAAAGGAATAAGTTTGGATTTCGAATTCTATGAGATAGAGTTTTAGAAATCCAAAACTCTTTCAATTTTGCACCGAATTTATCCAAATTTTTTTTGAAATTTTTGTGGCTTTTAGCATTTACATTGTACACACTTTTTTGGTGATCCATGCACGAAAATATGGAGGAGGTGCTCAAGAGTTGGGCGTCCCTTAACTTGCCATGTTTGGATAAGCCTTGACTAGGTGTTTGACCTAGACAAGGACTCTATCATATCTCTCTATATAAGACGAGTTTCTTCATGAAAGTTTAAGGAGAGATAAAGTTTTGAGAGACCTTTCTGCCATCCAAAAATCAGAGAGAAATACCTTTGGGTCGTGGAGATATAAAAGATGCAAGTTTGGGTGTCTAGAGAGAAAAACGTGAAGAAGAAGAGGGTCTTCTTCTAGGGTTTTTATTTTCATATCTTTCCTCCTTCCATCTTGAGTTTCCTGAGAGCGTCTCAGATCTGAAACTCCTCCTTCTACTTTCCATCTTTGGAAGAGTCCAAATCAAGAAGAAGGAGGCACCTGATCAACCATCAAAGAAGGATCAGCGCAGTACTAGCATACTGTGCTGATTTCCTGAAGCAGGACTTCTGATCGAGATTCGTGGGCTTGTGTGGACGACTCCTAGAGGCCGGATGTGTGTGCGGATTGCAACATCATCCTTAAGCCCAGATCAGTGAGGTTAGAGCGTCTAACTTGCAAGGTAATAGATCTGATCTATTATTTAATACATACATTAGATGTAGCTAGTATAGAAACATGTTGATATGATCAACATGTAGTTCATACTATATTTATATATATTTTAATTTTTGATTTAATACTATGTAATAATTATGTAATAAGATCTTAGATCTAGGGATTTTTTGATCTTAAAAAATAAATTTTGATTTATTTTAGTCTTCCGCTGTATGATCTTGAAAAAGTTTCAAGATCTAACCCTGAAACCCTAGATCTGGTTCCTACAATTGGTATCAGAGCCTAGGTTCTTTATTACATGATTATTTATACATGCTTAGATTATTTCTTAGATTAGATCTAATTTATAATCTGATTATTAAATCTGAAATTAAAATTTTAGATCAATCACAAACTGCAAGGTTGTCCTGCTGTAAGGTTTACCCCTTACAGTGCAAAGGTTGTCCTAGTTTGTGTAGATCTATCTTTAATCATAAATTTGTTAGATATGATCTAGATTAAATTTATGATTTATTAGATTTAAAAGATGTTTAAATCTGAAATAAAATCTCTTTGTTAATAATTTTTGTGCAAAAAAATTGTTTAAAGTTGAAATTGTTTCAATTACATGAACCTGTTTAGATTAGATCTAAAGTAGTTTCATGTTTATTTCACTTGCATCTTGATTCGGAATCAAACATGCAATATGGTTAATAGAATCATATTGTAAAATTGTTTTACAAATATGAAAATGATTTTTTGAAAAGCCAAACCCAACCCTCAGCCCAAAACTTAATTAAGAATTAAGAAGTTGTTTGATTAGGTTCTAGGATTGTGAATTGAAGAACCTAAGACACAAATCATAACACATTGGGTTAATGGGTTAGTGGGAACTAGGTCCATTAATTAGGTTAGACCTATGGTTAGATTAAAGATGGACTTAATTAGAGAATTGACTAAATCTAATCAATTGTTGTCTTAGATTAGGTCAAGGATTCTCTAGATCAATTACAATAGTTGTAGTTGGTCAAGTCCATGTCTTTAACGAGAACCAAATGGACTTGATTCTTGGCTAAGCGGTCTAGCACGAACTGTTAGGTTGATCTAATCGAAACTAATTAAACCAGTTGGTGTCTAAGGTAAACCAGACCGGTGGTTTTTAATTGGGAGCCCGCTTACCTGGCCATTCATGATGGTGTCTAAGGCAAGCTTTGGCAGACCCTCCCACTGATCGAACTTACCTGGCCTCTTGGTGAAATTATATTTTGATCGGATCACTTGACTATTCGAGCTGACCCATGTCAGCTAGGTAAATCAGTGTGACTGATTTAGGTGCTCCTAGACCAGCCCTTTTAATGGTCTCCCTTAAGCTGACTTGGTGAAGTCAGTGGGAGGATCATGATAAGCTGGTTCATCTGACCTCATCCTCTATATTATTTAATCTTCTAAAATTATTAGGTCCTTAAAATGATAAAGTTATGGAGATAACTGAGTCATAGCCTCCCATTAAGGTGTTTGATAATGAGTCCATGAACTCAATAATCATTGCAGACCCAAAGGCCTGGTGCTTGTTGACTAATGGAATTATCACTCATCATATGATGACTTGGAAGTGTCTCTCTAATGGTGGTTAGGTGAGCCAACCAAAGTTGGGCTTAATCATTCGTTGGTTAGATACACCAAGTATGATCATGTTAATGGTTGGACCTAACTGGATCCTTACAGTGGAGGCCAAAGCCTACTGATTAGGTTTCTGGGGCAAAATTAAAATTACTAGAAATTGTTTAGAGAAACAATTGGTTATGAACCTACCCTTAGATGTACATGGGTTGGCCAACCAAAGTTGGGCTTGTGTGCAGTCTAAGTGGATTCTAGTACCTGCTAAGGAATTAGGGTAATTCCTCGATTGGAGGTAGAGGCTACCAATTCGAATAAAATAGTGGGAGAAACTTTTGATTAAAGTCCAAATCTTTAGGTTTAATGAATCAATTACTAATTAGGTTATGGTTTCCTTTTGTGCAAATATGGCCACTTCCCTATCACTCCGATCATTGTTGGACAATGATAAGTTGGTGGACCCAATTTCGGTAGCTGGTACCGAAAGTTGAAGATAGTCTTGGAGCATGAACGGATCCTATATGTGATAATGGATCCTGCACCTGAGAGCCAGCTGTCAATGCACGTGGAAAGTCAGAGACACTTACCAGAAGTGGCTCAGTGACCGGACCATGGTGCGCTGTATCATGCTGGCTGCTATCATGAGCGACGAGTTCAGTTGCAGATTCGAGACGGCTCAGCCAAAGGACATGCTTCAAGTGTTGGAGGATACCTTTGGCACACCCGATGATGTGAGAGGCACAAGACTAGTTGTGCCATCTTCAACGCCAAAATACGGGATGGTTCTCTGTCACTGATCATGTATTGTACATGATCGAGCTGATGGAACGATTGAGCAAGCTCGACTTTCCTTGCATGAGCAGCTTGGGAAAATGCAATACTGAACTCGCTGCCCAAGTCTTGTCTCCCATTCCTCACTCATTATAGAATGACAAAGCCTGAAGTAAACTACCATGGGTTAATGGGGTTGCTTCAGAACTTTGAGAAGGATCACCAACTCTCAAGGAGTCAGTGAACTCGTGAATCAGTGGAGGTTCATCTTCTGATTCTCGATCCTTTGAGAAAGGAAAGAAGAATAAGAAGAAGAAAGTCAAGAAGGTGCAAGTTCAGGCTGGACATCTGTGCAGAGCCAGACCAAAAAGATCAAGCCTGATAAGAGTCTATTCTACTGGCAAGCACCCTAGATTAGATAGTGTGTCAATATCGACTTATGGCATGGAGGCTAGGTCATATAAATAAGAACAGAATAAACAGTTGACTCAAGAGGGAATCCTCAAAGTCAGTGATTGTGAATCACTTCCAACCTGTGAGTTCTGTCTTCTTGGTAAAATGACCAAGTCACCTTTTACTGAAAAGGTGAGAGAGCTACTGAGCTCTTGGCCTAGTACATACTGATGTATGCGGACCCATGAGCACCAGTGCTAGAGGTGGATATTTCTACTTCATAACTTTCACGGATGACCATCCCGATATAGATATTCTATCTGATGAAACATAAGTCGGATTCATTTGAAATGTTCAAACGATTCCGAAGTGAAGTAGAAAAACAAACTGGAAAGAATATTAAAACTCTTCGATCTGATCGAGGAGGAGAATACCTTTCTAGTGAATTTTTCACATATCTAGGAGAGAATGGGATTCTCTCCCAATGGATCCTCCAGGAACACCACAGCATAATGGTGTGTCTGAAAGGAGGAATCGAACTCTGTTAGACATGGTCCGATCCATGATGGGTTTTGCTAGCTTGCCGATATCCTTCTGGGGATATGCACTCGAATCAGCTGTTATCTATTAAATAGGGTTCCAAGTAAGTCTGTAATTAAGACTCCATATGAGATATGGACGGGACGTAAGCCAGCACTTTCACACCTTAGGGTCTGGGGGTGCCCGGCCTATGTCAAACGATTAGTCACAGACAAACTTGGACCTAGATTTGACAAATGCTCATTCATAGGGTACCCCAAAGAGACAAAAGGATATTTTTTCTACCATGCTGATGAACAAAAGGTGTTCGTCAGCCTTAAGGCAATCTTTTTAGAAAAGGAGTTCCTTGGTGAAGGAACCGTTGCCTCTAAGGTTGAACTTGATGAAGTTCAACAGGTAGAAGGACCGACACCAATAGCTGAACCTGAGTCGGATATGATTAGATCAGATCCAGAGCCCAATATACCTGCACCATTAAGGCGATCCGGTAGAGTACCGCGTCAGCCGGATAGATACTATGGTTTCTTGGTCCGAGACGGTGATCCCATCAAAATTGATGAGAATAATGAGGATCCGATCACCTATATGGATGCAATGCAGAGACCTGATTCCGAGAAATGGCTTGAAGCCATGAAATCTGAAATGAAATCCATGAAGGTCAATGATGTATGGACATTGGTTGACCCACCTGAAGGGGTTAAACCCATTGGGTGTAAATGGGTCTTCAAAGGAAGAGGGGCGCAGACGGAAAGGTGGAGACCTATAAAGCCCGTCTGGTTGCCAAGGGGTATCGTCAACGTTATGGTATTGACTATGACGAGACGTTTTCCCCTGTGGCAATGCTCAAATCTATTCGGATAATACTTGCAATAGCTGCCCATCTGGATTATGAGATCTGGCAATGGATGTAAAGACAGCTTTCCTGAATGGAGAGCTGACTGAAGAGGTGTATATGATACAACCTGAAGGGTTTACATCCACAGATGAGTCCAAGGTGTCAAGCTTCAGAGATCATTTATGGATTGAAGCAAGCTTCTCGGAGTTGGAACATGCGTTTTGATAAGGTGATCAAAACGTATGGCTTCATTAAGAATGGAGAAGAGCCCTGCATCTATAAATGGGCAAATGGTCCAGTTATGATATTCTTGTCTTGTACGTGGATGACATTCTCTTAATCGGGAATGATATCCCCGTACTACAGGGAATAAAAGTTTGGTTGTCATCACAGTTCTCCATGAATGACTTGGGTGAAGCATCCTACATCCTAGGGATGAAGATCTATAGGGATAGATCTAAAAGGATGCTTGGGTTATCCCAGTCCATGTACATAGACACTATGCTGAAGAGGTTCAGCATGGAAAATTCCAAGAAGGGCTATCTACCGATAGGCCATGAAATTTCTCTCTCTAAGAAGGATTGTCCTACAATTCTGAAGAGAGAGAGCGTATGAGTAGAGTCCCATATGCTTCAGCCGTGGGATCTATCATGTACGCCATGAATGTACAAGACCAGATGTGGCATACTCACTAGTAGTAGTGAGTAGATACCAATCTGATCCTGGAGAAATCACTGAAAGTGTTTAAAGCCATCCTTAAGTATTTGAGAAATACTAAGGACCAATGGTTGGTTTATGGCAAGTCAGATTTGAAACTTTGGGGTTCACAGACTCTAGCTTTCAATCTGACCATGATGACAGTAGGAGCGTGTCGGGTTATATCTTTACTCTGAATGATGGAGCCATCTGCTGGAAGAGTTCCAAGCAGCATACTGTGGCAGACTCTGTTTGTGAAGCGGAGTACATCGCAGCATCAGATGCCGCGAAGGAAGCTGTGTGGCTGAGGAAATTCATCAACGAGCTCGGAGTAGCAACCTCCCTCGATGGTCCAGTCCTGCTTTACTACGACAGCACTGGTGCCATAGCTCAGGTGAAGGAACCCAAAGCACATCAGCGACGAAGCACATCTTACACCACTTCCACTCATCTGAGAGATCGTGGATCGAGGTGACGTCGACCTTCAGAAGATCGATAGAAAAGAGAACCTAGCCGACCCCTTCACTAAAGCTCTGGCAATAAAGGAGTTCGACAACCACAAGTCGAAGATGGGTATTAGATACTGTGCCGAGTGGCTTTAGGACAAGTGGGAGTTGTTGGAAAATGTGTCCCAAAAAGTCAATCGTCAAGCTGTTGACGGTTGAGCAACCAAGTATTGTAATTGATTTGTTAATAAATAAAATAATTTGGCATTTTCATCATAAGCTTTCATCTTCTAATGAACTCCGTTGTTATGATGAAGTCCTTAGGACTATTTAGATTCGATAAAGAGAGGATTTATCGATTAGTCCTTAAAACTGTTCACGACCAAATGATAGGCTGTTAATAAGGACGACAGCTTCTATCGAGCATAGGTCGCTGTAGGCCATATGGGTTGGTTGTCCTCTTAACCAAGGAGTGTGGAGACACTGGTATGGCATACAGGTGAGATGTAAGGGTACATCATCATTGAACGTGACCAACTCCAGAGTATTCTGCTGTCGAGAATATCTCTGATGGGATATAGGTATAAGTGTCCCTTAGACCTGAGATCGCCTCAGTGACTTGCAAGCAACTCACTGTGCTTTGGTACTGGACTAACTGAATTTCTAATTCAGGGACGGAAGGCTTCTGGGCACAGTCAAGTACTTGCGAAGTCAGAGTGTGATCGAGATGGGATTGACCACTCCAAGAGTTGGAGAAGAATGAGTCGCTGTATTTCAATTTAGCAAAACCTTAGCCAGGGTAATCCATCAGATGGATTTGATATTTTGAAATACAATGTGGACAACCTGATCAGAGTTGACAGTTGAGCTCTGGGTGTCCTATGATCATTTTGGTCAAGGGGATGAATTATATGAAAACTATATCCGCATGGGTTCTAAGGATGTTGTTCTACACATTCGACTTATCCGGACGTCGGGGTACCATTGCTAGATGGTCACTTCGATTGGTATAAGAATTTATTCTATGCTACTAACTTAGTTCGGACCTATGAGGTCACACACATTAGAGTTTATGATCCGATCAGATGGTTGATCAACGATTAAGAATCATTCTAGGGTTAAATGATCAATACGATTGACATTTAACCCAGTGCAAGTGTTGCAGGAGGATCGATTAGCAATTCGATTGCTAATTGGCTTAATTTGATTAACAAGGGCTGAGATTAAGTCTAATTAAATATGATTTAATTAGATTTGTTTGGGCTTGATTGGATCATGTCCAATTGGTTTATTGGATAAGCCAAGTGCAAGGAAAAACTAGTCCTAGTTCAACTAGGACTTGGGTCAATCTAATTTCTAATTTGATTAGAAAATTAAATTAGATTTAATTATAATTTAATCTAATTAAATTAGGTTCTTAATTGGGTTAAGACCTATTTTAATTGGGTTGATCTAATTTTGATTTGATTTGGTTTGGGAACCAAATTAAAACAAGTTATAGACAGAATCCTATAGGACTAGGATTCCACCTTGCGCCACATAAACCTTCTCCACGCCCTCTCTCTTATT
>NC_026007.2:11438927-11491622 GCF_000442705.2 Elaeis guineensis | reverse complement strand
ATAGAAATATACCTATCTAATTAAAATCTAAATATCTCATCAAATTTTTAATTCAATTAAGAATTAGCCGAGTTCAAATCCTGATTAAATCAGGATCAATTTTTTTTTATAATCGAATTTGATCATATCAATCCCAATTTGAGTCGAACTGAATCTAATTCAATTAAACTTGTTCCAAAGCTCTTTATTCAATCAAATTGAGTCAATTAGTAATCTCATTACTAATTAATTCTCTATAAATGATAGAGTCTCAGTCCCAGTAGGACTCTCCCATAAAGTCCTAGTCCAAGTAGGACTCTTCATCAGAGTCACAATCCAATTGGACTCTTCAGCCATCAGATCTGATCAAATCCTTCAATGTGTGTGACCTCATAGGTTCGAACCTAAGCCGATAGCATAAAAATAACTTTCTATACTAATCGATATAACCATCTAGTAATAATGACCCGACGATCGGATGGTCAAAGTGTTGCAAAGCAACCTTCTAGAACCTACTAGCATATGGTTACCGTATAATTCATCCCTTTGATCCAAATACTCAAGGTGACTTAGGATTTAATTGTCAACCCTAATTAAGTCGACCACATTATATTTCAACCTTTCAAATCCATCTCATGGATTATCCTGGCCAAGATTTTGCTAAATTAAAATACATTGATGCATATCTCCTACCAATTTAGAGGGGTCAATTCCATCTTGACTCACACATCGACTTGATAAGTAGTTGACTGCATCTAATATCCTTCTGTCACTAAGTTAGAAACTCAAATATTCTGATACTCAAGTACAATGAGTTACTTACAAGTCATCGTGATGGTTTCAGATCAGATGGACACTTATACCCATACCCTTCACAAGCTACTCTTGACAGCAGAGTACTCGGCACATGGTCACGTTCGATGCGAATGTATTCCTACATTCTATCTGCATGCCATAACAGTGTCTTCAGACTTCTTGATTAAGAGGATAACCAACTCATATGGCACAAAACGATCTACACTTAATATCGCTATCGTTCTAGTAATAGTGTATCATTTGACTGCGAACAATTTTAAGGACTTAATGATAAATCCTACTTTATCGATTAATATATATAGTCCTAAGGACTTCATTACAACAAAAGAGTCCAAAGATGATCAATTTGTAATGAAAATACTAAATAATTTTTATTAATAAAATTCATATACAGTTTACAAGATGAGCACAATCATCTAACGATTGACTTTGGGACATATTTTTCAACAACTCTCACTTGGCCTAAAGTCAATCGGTACAGTATCATATATCCCTCTTAAATTTATGGTCATCAAATATCTTGATTTTGAGAGCTTTAGTAAATGGGTAGGTTAGGTTCTCCCTTCCATCGATCTTCTAAAGGTTAACATCACCTCGATCCATGATCTCTCAGATAAGGTGATAATGGTGCAGAATATGTTTGGTACGCTGATGGGATCTCCCTTGGCTTGAGCAATGGCTCCAATATTATTGCAGTATAATAAGATAGAGCCATCAATGGAGGGTGCCACTCCGAGCTCATCGATAAACTTCTGTAACCATACAGCTTCCTTCATAGCATCAGATGCCATGATATACTCTGCTTCACAAACAGAGTCTACCACAGTATTCTGCTTGAAATTTTTTCAGTAGATTGCTCTACCATTTAGGATAAAAATATAACCTGACATATTTTTACTATCGTCATGGTCTGATTGAAAGCTGGAGTCAGTGAACCCCATAAGTTTCAAGTCAATTTCACTGTACAAAAGCCACTGATCTTTAGTATTTCTTAAATATTTAAGAATAATCTTTACGACCTTCCAATGATTTTCTCCTGGATCAGACTGGTATCTACTCACTACCCCTAATAAGTATGCCACATCTGATCTCGTACATATCATGGCATATATAATAGAACCCACTACCGAAGTATATAAAACTCTACTCATATACTCTCTCTTGAGGAGTTGTCGGACAATCTCCTTTCGAAAGAAAAATTCTTTGGCCTATCAAAAAATAGCCTTTCTTGAAAGTCTCCATGCTAAACCGTTTCAGCATAGTATCTATGTACGTGGATTAGGAGAGCCCGAGCAGCCTCTTAGATCTATCCTTATAGATCTTCATCTCTAGAATATAGGTTGCTTCTCTCAGATCCTTCATGAAGAATTGTGACACAGCCATACTTTTATTCCCTATAATACAGGGACATCATTCTCGATTAAGAGAATGTCATCCACATACAACATAAGAAATACAATTATCGAACCATTTGCCCACTTATATATGCAGGGTTCCTCTCCATTCATAATGAAGCCATACATTCTGATCACCTTACCAAAACATATGTTCCAACTTTGAGATGCTTGCTTCAATCCATAAATGGATTTCTGAAGCTTGCACACCTTGGACTCATCTGTGGATATGAACCCTTCAGGTTGTATCATATACATCTTTTTGTTCAGCTCTCCATTTAGGAAAGCTGTCTTCACATCCATTTGCCAAACTTCATAGTCCAGATATGCTACTATCGCAAGCATGATCCAAATGAATTTGAGCATTACCATAGGAGAAAATATCTCATCATAGTCAATACCATAATGCTAACAATAACCCTTGGCAACCAAACAGACTTTATAGGTCTCCACCTTCTCGTCTACGCTCCTCTTCCTCTTGAAGATGCACTTACACCCTATGGGTTTAATCCCTTCAGGTGGGTCAACTAATGTCCATACATTGTTGACCTTCATGGACTCTATTTTGGATTTCATGGCTTCAAGCCATTTATCAGAGTCGGATCTCTGCATCGCGTCCATGTAGGTGATTAGATCTTCGTCGTTCTCATCGAGTTCGACAAGATCTCCATCCCGGACTAAGAAACTTAAGTATCTGTTCGGTTGACGTGGTACTCTATTGGATCGTCTCAAGGATGTTTGTTCATTAAGCTCCAGGTTTGATCTTCTCAAATTCAGTTTAGATTCAATCATTGGTGTCAGTTCTTCTACCTGTCGAACTTCGACAAGCTCGATTTTAGAGGCACTTATTCCTTCACTAAAGAATTTTTTTCCAAAAAATGTTCCTTACTGCTGACAAACACCATTTGTTCAGCAGACAGATAAAAGTATTATCTCCTTGTTTCCTTGGGATACCCTACGAAATTATACTTATCGGACTTAGGACTGAGTTTGTCAGTTTGTAATCGTTTAACATAAGCTGGACACCCCCACACCCTAAAGTAAGAGAGGTTCGGCCTACGTCCTAACCATATCTCATATGGTGTCTTATTAACTAACTTGCTTGAAACATTATTGAGTATAAGATAGATTGTTTCAAGTGCGTATCTCCAAAAAGAGATTGACAGAGTTGCAAACCCTATCATAGACCGAACTATATCCAACAAGATTTGATTCCTCTATTCTGAGATACCATTATGCTGTGGTATCCTTGGAGAGGTCCATTGGAAGAGAATCCCATTCTCTCCTAGATATATCAAAAATTCACTGGAAAGGTATTCACCTCTTCGATCAGATCAAAAAATTTTAATACTTTTTTTAGTTTATTTCTGTACTTTATTACGGAACCGTTTGAACATTTCAAACGATTCAGACTTGTGTTTCATCAAGTAGACGTACCCATACCTAGATAGATCATCTATGAACATGATGAAGTAGATATACCCTCCTCTGGTATATGTGCTCATGGATCCACATACGTCGATATGTATCAAACCCAATACATCACTAGCTCATTCATCTTTTCTAGTAAAAGGTGACTTGGTCATCTTTCCAAGCAAATAAGACTCACGGTAGGTAACGATTCATAATCATGTTTATCAAGAATTTCTTCTTGAGCCAACCTTTTTATCTTGTTCTTGTTGATATGACCTAGCTTACAATAACAAAGGTAGGCATCTATGACATCATCTATTCTAGGATGCTTATTTGAAATGTACATTACATTAGGCCTAGATACAATATAGATACCATTGTTCAACTGTCCATATAAAATTATAACACCATTTAAAATGATATCACAAAAGTTTTTTTTTATTGATATTTTATAATTTGAATTGGCCAAAAGTCCTACAGAAATAACATTTAAAAAAAAATTAGGACAGTAATGACACTCATTAAGAACAATATACTGAGACTCGAATACAAGCTTGATGATTTCTAAAGCTAGAACTGAAACTGATCTTTCATCTCCAACATTCAAGAATCTCTCACCTTTTCCAAATCTCCTAGTGACCTGAAGATCCTGCAATGAATTATAAATATGAATAGGGCTTTCAGTATCCAATACCCAGGTCATTGTATCTATAAGAGAGAAGTTACAAGGTGTTATCACATAAGTATCTTATCCAGCAACTGATTGCTTCTTCTTCTTTGGCCTATTCGGGTCAAGAAAAGTGATATACTGAGGATAATTCCTCTTTCAGTGACCCTGCTTCTTGCAAAAGAAGCACTCTACCTGACTTTGATCAGTCTTGAACTTGGGTTTTTGGGACTGACTCCCAGCACTAGGCACCTTCTTATTCTTCTTCTTTTTTCTTTTATTAAAGGGATGACGACCATCCGAAGAAGATCCTCCTACTAGATTCACTGTCTTCTTGTGGAGCTGGTTATCTTTCAAAAAAATCTGTAGCAATCCCAACAGACCATGGTAGTTGACTATAGGCTTCGTCATTCTGAAATGACTGAGGAATGACAGGTAGGACTTGGGAAGAGAGTTCAGGATCGCATCTTTTCCCAGCTTTTAATGCAAAGGGAAGCTGAGTTTGCTCAATTTTTCAATCTGCTCAATCATGTACAATACATGATCGGTGACAGATGCACCCTCCCTTATCTAGGCATTGAAAATGGTGCAACTAATCTTGTGCCACTTAACATCGTCAGGAGTACTAAAAAAATCTCTCAACACTTGAAGTATTTTCTCTGGCTGAGCTTCTTCAAACTTCTGACTGAACTCATCATTCATGGAGGCCCACATGATACAACGAACCATGGTGCAGTCATTGAGCCACTTCAAATAAGTATCTCGGACCACTCCTCGGGCGTTAGGAGCAGGCTCCTCAAGTGTCGGATCTGTTATCACATAAAAGATCCATTCGTGCTCTAGGACAATCTTTAATTTTCGATATCAATTATCAAAATTTGATCCGATAAGCTTCTCACTGTACAATAGTGATCGAAGTGATAAGTTTGAGGTCATATCTACACACATAAAGAAAGAACAAAGCCTAATTAGTATATAAATTTATTAATCCTAAAGACTTGGACTTTAATCTAAAGGTCCTCTCACTAATTTATATGAATTGGTAGCCTCTACCTCCAATTCGAAAAATTATCTTAATTTTTTAGTGGGGACTAGAATCTACACAGACTATATATAGGTCTGAGGATGGCTCGATCAACCCATATGCACCTATGGGTAGATTTTTAATTAATTATTTCTTCAAACAACTTCTAGTATTTAATTGAGCCCCAGATTTCATTTCAATAGGCGATGGGCCTCCACTGAAAGTTTCGATTAGGTCAAACCATTAATATGAATCTACTCAGTGATTCTACCTAATGAGTGATTAGGCCTGAGGATGGCTCGATCAACCCAACCATCATCAGATAGTTCATCAGAGTCATCATATGATGAATGATAATTCCATCATTCAAAGAGAATATCAGACGGATGGCACCTGCAATGTTAATAAAAAATAATAGATCCATTATCACTCACCTTAATGGGAGGTTATGATCTAGTTATCATCATAACCAGCATATTTTAAGGACCTAATAATTTAAAAAATTTAATCAATTTAGAGAAGAGAAAAGAAAAGAAAAGATCAATCAGTAGACCATAATCCTTTCACTGACTTCACCAAGTCACTGAATTGGGTTAGGTCATGCTAATTGAACTGGCACCTAGATCAGTCACACTGATCGATCTTAATGGCATGGTCTAACTCGAATCACTTAGCGATCTAATCAAAATCTAGTTCACCAAATTGGTCAGATAAGTAGGATCAGTGGGAGGGTCTGCTAAGCTTGCCTTAGACACCATCAAAATGGTCATGTAAGCCGTTCCCAATTAAAAACCACCAATTGAAATGCCAAACTTACCTTAGACACCAATTGGTTAACTAGTTTTGATTGGACCAACCTAATGGTTCGGGTTCAATCACTAAGCCACAATCAAGATCCATTTGGTCTAATCAAAGGCATAGACTTGACCATCTACAATTATTGTACTAGAAAAATTTTGATTAATCTAATTCAATATTTTGTTAGACTTAATCAATTTCTCTATATAATTAATCAATTCTTTGATTCTAACCTTAGGTCTAACCTAATTAAAGAGAAGGATCTGATTTGAGTTAACCCATGCCCTATGTTTTATACAATATCATTAGATCTAAATCATAATTCTAGATCCAATTAGCTTGATACTTAATTCTTAATTAAGTTTTGCATCAACATAGTTAAGGTTTTGATAATAATTTTTCATATAAATTTTTTACATCAAGTCATAAAATCTTTTAGATCAAATCTAAATTTTTTATAATTTTAGATCAAAATAGTTTTGACTAAACAAGATTAGATATAACTAACTATCTTTGCAACTTGCATCACATACAATAACACCTAGGGTTTCAAGATCTAGGGTTTTGCAAGAAAGTAAATTTTCTTTTCACTTTCTTCTTCATGGGACCTCATAGTGGCACCCCTACATGCCATGAAGAGCACCCATTGAATGGAAGGAGAGGGTCATGAAACTCTACTTGCTCTTATAACCGGATGGCCTAGTGATTATCCAATTCGAGTACTTTGCTACTCAGAACATCTAATCTAAATAAATAATAATTAGATTTAAAAATAAAATAATTTAGATCTAATCTAAATCATAAATAATCAGATCTAATAACAAAAAATCAGATATAAAGTCATATTAATTTATATCAAACTAACCTTGCTCTGATACCAGTTGAAGAAAATTTTGCAATAGTGTAGTATATGCAATTAAAAATTTTATATAGCAAAAATAATAGATTAAATAATTTAATCTTAATCATATGTATAAGATCTAATCTTAGACTATCACATCAGA
This sequence comes from Elaeis guineensis, assembly GCF_000442705.2. NCBI lineage: Eukaryota > Viridiplantae > Streptophyta > Magnoliopsida > Arecales > Arecaceae > Elaeis > Elaeis guineensis. The sequence continues at coordinate 11,484,527 of NC_026007.2, read as the reverse complement.
ATCTTTGATATAAACAATATATACTTTAGATCTAAAAATAAGAATTATATCGATCTTATCGATGCTAAAATTCTAGATCAACTATTAGATCTACTATAGGAATCAAAATAAGTTAGATATCATTACCAAACAAATTTTAATCTTGATCTCCTCTAATCCAATGGTTGAAGAGGGTGTTCCTCAGGTCACTCATAGTCATATGAAGTCATCTGGCCTCTATAAAAAAATCTACATGAAGACTGGCGTAGATCAAGGGCTCGGAGATGCTAGTCTGTAAACAACTTTGATAGCTAACCTCTTTCTTCTTCTACAAACACCTTGGACACTCTAAAGTGATAGAAGATCTGGAGGAGAAAGAGAGGAGGAGGAGAAGAAGCTCTAAAAATAAAAAAATCTATAAAGAAATTGATCATGGGATGTCCAAGAGAGGGGTCCCCTTTTTATAGACTAGGAATTAGGACTTTCTAAAAAAGGATGCCATGAATCAATGCCAAAACCCCTTTTTGGCATCCCCAAAAATTCCAAAAAAAATATTAAAATATGGAGAAAAAAATCTAAAGTCTGACATGTCAAATAATTTCTTAAAAAAAATAAGAAAAAAAATAATATAGCTCTAAAAATATATCATATACAAAAAATTCCTTTCCTAGTCTGCATCTTATCTCTAATTCGGATCACATTCGAATTAGGCAAGAGATAATATTATGACTCATCAGCTATAGCTGACTACCCTTATTGGATCCTCTCTTTTGATGCCAATAATCACAACCCAAATCTAATTAGATACAGAGAAATTGGCATGGATCCAGATGTGGTGCAAAAGATAAGGATAGAGTCATAGTCTAACTTGGACTCTTCATTTCTAATTCAATTCTAATCCAAATCAAATTTAGATTGAAACCACTGATAGAAATGAACATAATCCAATTACAAATCTAAATATCTCATTAAATTTTTAATCCAATTAGAAATTAGTCGAGTCCAAATCCTGATCGAATCAAGATCAAATTTCTTTTATAATCGAGTTTGATCATATCAATCCTAATCTGAGTCGAACTAAATCTAATTCAATTAGACTTATTCCAAAGCTCTTTACTTAATTAAATTGAGTCAATTAGTAATCTAATTACTAATTAATTCTTCATAAATGATAGAGTCTCAATCTCAGTGGGACTCTCCCACAGAGTCCTAGTCCAAGTAAGACTCTTCACCAGAGTCACAATCCAATTGGACTCTGCAGCCATCAGATCTGACCAAATCTTTTAATGCATGTGACCCCATAAGTTCGAACCTAAATCAGTAGTATAGAAATAACTTTCTATACCAATCGATGTAACTATTTAGCAATGATGATCCGACGATCGGATGGGTCGAAGTGTTGCAAAGCAACCTTTTAGAACCTACTGGTGTATGGTTACCATATAATTCATCCCTTTGATCCAAATGCTCAAGGTGATCTAGGATTTAACTTTTAACCCTAATTAAGTCGACCACATTATATTTTAATCTTTTAAATCTATCTCATAGATTATCCTGACAAAAGTTTTGCTAAATTGAAATACACTAATGTATATTTCCTACCAATTCAGAGGGGTCAATTCCATCTTGACTCACAGACCGACTTGATAAGTAGTTGACTGCATCTAGTATCCTTCTGTCACTGAGTTAGAAACTCAGATAGTCTGGTATTAAAGCACAGTGAGTTGCTTACAAGTCACTATGATGGTCTCAGATCGGCAGGACACTTATACCCATATCCTTCACAAGCTACTCTTGATAGTAGAGTGCTTGGCATATGGTTACATTCGTTGCAAATATACTCTTATATTCTATCTGTATGCTATAACAGTATCTCCACACTCCTTGGTTAAGTGGACAACCAACTCATATGACACACAACGATCTACACTTGATACCGCTATCATCCTAGTAATAGCATATCATTTGATCGCAAATAATTTTAAGGACTTAACGATAAATCCTCCTTTGTCGATTAATATATATAGTTCTAAAGACTTTATTACAACACAAGAGTCCAAAGATGGTCAATTTGTAATAAAAATATCAAATAATTTTTATTAATAAAAATTTATATACAGTTTACAAGATGAGCACAATCATCTAACGATTGACTTTGGGACACATTTTCCAACACTACTGTGTAGAGACACAAGACGACGAGTGCAGGTAGTTGTTAGAGAATAACTAATACTGAGCGTGACCATACGAGAGATCACTTAGATTTCTATTCAATCATCAGTGATTGTCTTGATGCTGTAGTTGTATGACTGATGTTTTGATTTAAGATGGTACTACTACTCGCAGTGAGGCTGTTGAAGTTTGACTGATATGGATCTCAATGAGCCTTTGTAGTAGATGTTGACGACAGTTGATCCACTATAGTAGTGGGGTGCTGATAAATGGTATATTTTTATATTTATTGAAGATATTTTTGATAATTTATGATGCTAACATCTTCTTAAAAAGTTAATTTCATGAATAAATTAATTTTTTTATAAAATAAATAATTTTAAAAAATATAAAATTAGAAAATATTTATGAAAAATAGATGTTAATTCATTTGAGTAATTTAAGCATCAAAATGATAAAAAAATTTAATGTATATTTTTTCTAATTTTTTAGATAAAAATCAAACCAAAATATCTTAAAAAATAAAAAATATTACTTTCGATACATGGTGGATTGACTACTCAACCCATAGAGTCAAGGGCACGGTCTACAGAATAGTTTTGCGGTCCACAGGTGCGGTTCACAGGCGAGGCGGAAGGTTTTACATGATCCAACGGCTGAAAATCAATCTGGACTTCGATCCAACGGCCAGCATCATTTCTGACTTTGAATAAGATTCCTGGGTGCGATCTGATGGCCCAGATTCTATCCATCATGAGATCTGATGGCTGTCATCATTTTTGATTTTGTTAAGGAGTGATTTTACGCCATCCGACGGTTAGAATTCAATCTAGAGCACGATCGGATGGCTGTGGTGGAATCCAGCCCTGATAAGGATTTAAACATCAGATTTTGGGCAGATCTGGGCGGTCTAAGCTCCCTCCAATGGTAAAAAGATTTTTAAGTATTTAATATATTTTCTAAAGATTTTAGGACTCTTTTTCCTATCAAAAAAATATGAAAAATTCATCTAAAAATAGAAGGTCTGGGAATAAGCCTTGGAGTAGAAAAATTGAGTGAAAAGTTAGGAGAAAAATAGAAAAAAAAATAGTCAAGCTTTAAGGACCCAAGGAGAAGAAGGAGAAAAATTGATTTGCTCTACTGAGTACGACGGAAGAAAGAGAGGTCATCAACCTGAAGGAACCAGATCAGGATTTCAGGGTAAGATCTCAAAACTTTTTTAAGATCAGGCAGCGAAAGACTAAAATAAATCAAAATTTATCTTATAAAATCAGAGAATTCATAGATCTAAGATCCTATTACATGATTATTACATCATATTAAATCAAAAATTAAAATATAAAGAGCAAGAACTACATGTTGATCATATCAACAAGTTTCTATACTACATCTAATGTATGTAAAATATAATAGATCAGATCTATTATCTTACAAGTTAGACATTCTAACTTTGATGATCTGAGATTGAGGATGATGTTGCAATCCGCACACATGTCTGGTCTCTAGGAGTCGTCCACACAAGCCCACGAATCACGATCGAAAGTTCTGGTCCAGAAAATCAGCACAGTATGCTAGTACTGTGCTGATCCTTCTTTGATGGTCGATCAGATGCCTCCTTCTTCTTGATTTGGACTCTTCTAAAGATGAAAAGTAGGAGGAGTTTTATATGTGAGGCACTCTCAGAAAACTCATAGATGGAGGAAGAGAAGAGGTGAACTCAGCAACTCTAGAAGAAGATCCTCTTCTTCTTCTCTTTTCTCTAACCCAAACACTTAGTTTTGTATCTATTATATCTCCATACCCCAATATTTTTTCTCCCTAATTTTTACACACCCCAAAGATTTCTCAATGCTCTATAATTCACAAAAATTTCAACAAGAAATTCATCTTAAATCAAGAGATATGAAGAATCCTTGTCTAGGTCAAATAAATAGTCAAGGAAAATCCAAACAGGGCAAGACAAGGGGTGCCCAACTCTTGGGTGCCCCCTCCTTCTTTTTCTATCATGGACCATCAGCAAAGGGTGCAAAATATATGCCATAAAACCTATGAAAATGTCAAAAAAAATCTAGGTAAAATCAGTGCCATAAGGAAAGAGTTTTGGTTTCCTAAAATTCTATTTCATAGAATTTGAAATCCAAACTAATTCCTACTTTGACTTGGTCCACAACCATATTCCATATAAGAGAGAAAGAGTAGAAAGCTTTGAGAATGCATGAAGGCCTGGGAGAGAAGGTTTTGTCACACAAAATAAGAGAGAGTGGGCATGAAGGAACCAGATCTAGGGTTTCAAGGTTAGATCTTAAAACTTTTTTCAGATCAGGCAGCAGAAGACTAAAATAAATCAAAATTTATCTTATAAAACCAGAGAATCCCTAGATCTAAGCCCTATTACATGATTATTACATGATATTAAATAAAAAATTAAAATATAAAGAGCAAGAACAACATGTTGATCATATCAACATATTTCTATACTACATCTAATGTATGTAAAATATAATAGATCAGATCTATTACCTTGCAAGTTAGATGTTCTAACTTTGCTGATCTGAACTTGAGGATGATGTTGCGAGCCGCACATGTGTTTGGCCTTTAGGAGTCATCTGCACAAGCCCACGAATCATGATCAGAAGTTCTGATCTAGAAAATCAGCATAGTATGCTAGTACTGTGCTGATCCTTCTTCGATGGTCGATCAGATGCCTCTTTCTTCTTGATTTGGACTCTTTCAAAGATGAAAAGTAGGAGAAAGAGTTTTAGATATGAGATACTCTTAGAAAACTTACAGATGGAAGAAGGAAAGAGGTGAACACAGCAATCCTAGAAGAAGACCCTCTTCTTCTTCTCTTTGCTCTCACCTAGACACTTAGTTTTGTGTCTATTATATCTCTATGCCCCAACACTCTTTTTCCCTAATTTTTACACACCCCAAAGGTCTCTCAATACTCTATAATCTAAAAAAAAGTTAAAAATAAATTCATCTTAAATAATGAGATATGAAGAATCCTTGTCTAGGTCAAATACCTAGTCAAAGAAAATCCAAATAGGGCAAGATAAGTGGTGCCCAACTCTTGGATGCCCCCTCCTTCTTTTTCTGCCATGGACTACCAGCAAAGGGTACACAGTATGTGCTATAAAAATCACAAAAATCTCAAAAAAAATTTGGGTAAAATCAGTGCCATAAGGAAAGAGTTTTGGTTTCCTAAAATTCTATCTCATAAAATTTGAAATCCAAACTAATTCCTACTTTTACTTGGTCCACAACCATATTCCATATAAGAGAGAAAGAGTGAAAAGATTTGGGCATATGTGAAAGCCTGGGAGAGATAGTTTTGTCACACAAAATAAGAGAGAGTGGGCAGGGGGGCTAAGGTGGCGTAAGGTGGAATCTTAGTTTTACTAGGGTTCAATCTATGACTTGTTCAAATTTGGTTTCTCAAACCAAATCAAACCAAAATAAAATCAACCCAATTAAAATGAGTCTTAGCCCAATTAAAAATCTAATTTAATTAGATTAAATTAAATTTAAATCTGATTTAATTTTCTAATCAAATTAGAAATTAGGTTGACCCAAGTCCTAATTGAACTAGGACTAGTTTTTTCTTGCACTTGGCTTATACAATAAACCAATTAGACTTGATCAAATTAAGCCCAAACCAAATCTAATTAAATCATATTCAATTAGACTTAATCTCAGCACATTGGCTTAATCAAATTAAGTCAATTAGAAATCGAATTGCTAATCGATTCTCCTGCAACACTTGCACTAGGTTAAATGTCAATCGTAATTGATTATTTAACCCTAGAACGATTCTTAATTGTTGATCAACCATCCGATCGGATCATGAACTCTAATGTGTGTGACCTCATAGGTCCGAACCTAAGTCAGTAGCATAGAAATATATTTTTGTACCAATTGAAGTGACCATCTAGCAATGGTACCTGACGGTCGGATAGGTCGAATGTGTAGAACAACATCCTTAGAACTCATACAGACATAGTTTCTATATAATTCATCTTCTTGACCAAAATACTCATAGGACACATCAGAGTTCAACTGTCAACTCTGATCAGGTTGTCCACATTGTATTTCAAAATATCAAATCTATCTGATGGATTATCCTGGTCAAGGTTTTGCTAAATTGAAATACAGCGACTTATTTTTCTCCAACTCTTAGAGTGGTCAATCCTATCTTGATCACACTTCGACTGCACAAGTACTTGACTGTACCTATCACGCCCCTAGCCCGAGATCGCGAGCAGGAGGTCGCGGCAACCGCCGCATATTTATGAAGAACTCTCTCCATAAGCATGCAAGGCATCTCATCACGATATCAATGCACCACAGCGGAATAAATTCAAATAATTATTATTCAACTTTAATTCAAGTAATTAAAATAAATATCTTACATCCAATAAAATTTTACTAAAAATAAAATAATAGATCTAAGTTCAATAAAGTTGACAATGCTAAGTCTCGTCTCTAAAAGCTCTGTCCCAATATTTCTTCCCACGCTCGAAATTAATTATCTGAATCTGAAAAATAGAAAGAAAGGTAATGAGCTAGACAGCCCAGTAAGTAACAAATATCTCAACTAGATATTTCAGATATTATATAATTTTTAAGAATAATATTGTAAATAAACATAAAAATATATTTCATGCTGATTTAATATAAATCCAATATTTTCAAATATTCACATATAATATAATCATAAATTCGATTCGATTTAAAAACACTCGTAACTCAACAGCCTCGACTATGACCAACGTTTAACCCCCACCAGCGCACAACCCCCACTGGCAGGGTCCGCAAACACCAGCGCACAACCCCCACTGGCAGGGTCCACTGAGTACCAACGTATAATCTCCATTGGCGGGGCCCACTGAAACATAGTTAGGCTGAGAGCATAAATCCGATCTGTATCAAACACTTTGTATCATAATATATCATAAATTTTTCACTGAGCAGGTGCATAATCGACGTACCATAATATTTCAAAAGTATTTTTCTTTCAAAATATAATTTCATAAATCATGCATAATTTCAGAGAATAATTATTTATTTTCAGAATAAATATGAAATATCTCGAGAAGATGATTCATTACTTACCTTTCACGGAGCACTGAATGAATAGATCGACTAACTTCAAAGAGATTCTTCAGTGCCTATTATCCAAAATTATATTTTTACATTAATTTTAATTCAAAATTCAATCTAAACAAATTCCAAATCAAAACCTCACTTAAAATCAGACTCTTCCCTAAACTCGATCAAAATCATCAATGAAGCCTTCCACTACGCTATCCTAGAGGAATAACTTTAGAGAGAGAAAAATCCATCAAGAGAGAGAAACAATCTAGAGAGAGAAAATTCTAGAGAGAGAAAGTAGAGAGAGAAAGTCCAATTCCAGAGAGAGAAAGTCAGAGTTCAGACTGAAAGAAGAGAGAGAAGAGAGAGAAACTCTCTCTCTCATCATTTTTTAATTTTTTAATTTTTTATTTTTATTTATTTATTTATTCATTTATTTATATATATATATAAGTATATATATATATATTTTGTTATTATTATTATTATTATTATATATTTTTTTCTTTTCTTTTCTTTTCTTTTTCTCTTTTTCTTCTTTTTATTCTTTTTCTTCTTTTTCTTTGCTTTTTCTTTTCTTTTCTTTTTCTCTTTTTCTTCTTTTTCTTTCCTTTTTCTTTTCTTTTTTTTTTCTTCTTTTTCTTCGGGCTCCTTCCAGGCCGAACAGGGGACCTGTGGATCTTCGACCTTGACCGACCGTTCAGGCCACGGCCAGCACGGCGGACCCGCCGGCAGGGAAGGGCCACTCTTTCGGGTTCGGAGGGGCAAGACTGGCGGTCGGTTGCGATCGCCGACGTCAAAAAATTCACGGGAAGAAGAGACCAAAACAGAGGTCTCTTTTTCCAACCATGAATCGGCGACTCCCATCGCCGGCAGCCGCGCACAAAGGCACGGGAAGAAGGGGAAAGAAGAGAGGAAGAAAAGGGAAACTCACCTCGGCCTCCGGTGACCCCACCAGCGAGCAATCACGGCGAGAACAAGAGGAGTGTCCGCGGCTCCAATCGGGAAAAACAGGGAGAAAGAGAGGGGAAGAGGGCCGATGATCGGCTCCTAAGGAAGGGAAAGGTCCTTTTATAGAGAACCCTAGGACTCCGAGAGGTCCTAGGATTTCGATCTCCGAGATTTGATCGGAGAAGAAGACTCCTACCGGGAGTCTTCTTCCCGATCCCCCGTTCCTCACTATTTTTTTATTTTTTGTTTTTTTTTTTGAATGGGCTTGGGTCTTTTAAATCGAGCTTGGGCTTGGGCTATAACATTCTTCACCCCTAAAAGAAATTTCGTCCTCGAAATTTTTCATACCTATCACCATTGTATTGGAAGCCTGTGCATTCTGTTGAGTAAGCGCATAAACTCTTCCCTGGGTTTTAGAAATCTGTCCACCACCCCTATGTTGTCCTTCATAAGTTCTTTGGCCAACTTGATTTTCTGTATTTAGCAGGTAGCTAGCAATTTTATGATCCATCTGACCACATTTGAAACAAGCACCTGTATTCCAATGGCAATCCTTGTCTGCATGATTTTTGCCACATCTGGAGCATTGCTTACTGTCAATCTGTTGAGTCTTATTTTCTATTGCTCTCTTAGCTGAGCTTTTGATGTTTTTATTATTATGCCCTTGTGTATCATTTGATTTTGCTCTCTTTCTTTGCTTTCTTTCCCTTTCCATGCATTCTTCATTGACTTCTCTTTCAATTATCAATGCTTTGTTTACCACATCTGCATAAATTGTCAATTCATATGGAACCACTTGTTTTCGAATCTCAGTTCTCAGTCCCATCTCAAACTTGTGAACACGTTCTTGCTCACCATCCACTAATCTCGGAGCAAATTTTGCTAACTCTATAAATTTTGCTTCATATTCAGTCACACTCATATCCTTTTGCTTCAAATAAATAAACTCTTGCTCTTTCTGGATCCTTATACTCCGAGGAAAATATTGATTATAGAATGCAATCCGAAATCTTTCTCAGGTAAGTATTTCGCCGTCTTGTTCATACTTGCGCTGTAGTCGCTGACACCAATTGTATGCTTCTCCTTGTAGTAAATAAGCTGCATATCGAATCTTTTCTTCATCAAGACACTCTTGGACAGCGAAGGCCTTCTCTATCTCCATTATCCAGTTATCAGCCTCCAAAGGTTCAGTAGTCCCCTTGAAAGCTGGAGGAGCAAGCTTTTTAAATTCTGAAATGTTGTTCCGTTGTACTGGTTGCTCTCCATATTATGATGGTGGATGCTGATGTTATTGTGTATCTCGTTGTATCTGCTGTTGTTCAAGCATTTGTTGCTGTATTTATTGTTGCGCTTGTACCATCCTGATTAGGGTCTGCATTAACTGAGCCATATCTGGTTCCTGACGTGCTCTCAAAGTACTCCCATTAGGATCTACAACTCCCTCCTCCTGAGGGGTGCCACTGGTCAGATGGGGAGTGCTACCATCCCGAGGTTGTGATGTCTCTCTTGCAATTTCTTGAGTAGTTCTTGTCATTCTACGGGGAGGCATGATAACCTTGTAGTTGTAAAACCTTATTAGATTCATTTATCTATTTGTTAGGATGGGTTTATTATAATGCTCATACTTTAACGTCCTAATATTTCTAATGTTTACCCACCTACACTCATACTATGTCTAATTCTATATGTCATAATTTATCCACTTATGATCTGATACCATATTAATTATCACGCCCCCAGCCCGAGATTGCGAGCAGGAGGTCGCAGCAACCACCGCATACTTATGAAGAACTCTCTCCATAAGCATGCAAGGCATCTCATCACGATATCAATGCATCATAGTGGAATAAATTTAAATAATTATTATTCAACTTTAATTCAAGTAATTAAAATAAATATCTTACATCCAATAAAATTTTACTAAAAATAAAATAATAGATCTAAGTTCAATGAAGTTGACAATGCTAAGTCTCGCCTCTAAAAGCTCTGTCCCAATATTTCTTCCCACGCTCGAAATTAATTATCTGAATTTGAAAAATAGAAAGAAAGGTAATGAGCTAGACAGCCCAGTAAGTAACAAATATCTCAACTAGATATTTCAGATATTCTATAATTTCTAAGAACAATATTGCAAATAAATATAAAAATATATTTTATGCTGATTTAATATAAATCTAATATTTTTAAATATTCACATATAATATAATCATAAATCCGATTCGATTTAAAAACAGTCGTAACTCAACAGTCTCGACTATGACCAACGTTTAACCCCCATTGGTGGGGTCTACAGAATACCAGCGCACAACCCCCACTGGCAGGGTCCACAAACACCAGCGCACAACCCCCACTGGCAGGGTTCACTGAGTACCAACATATAATCCCCATTGACGGGGCCCACTGAAACATAGTTAGGTTGAGAGCATAAATTCGATCTATATCAAACACTTTGTATCATAATATATCATAAATTTTTTACTGAACAGGTGCATAATCGATGTACCATAATATTTCAAAAGTACTTTTCTTTCAAAACATAATTTCATAAATCATGCATAATTTTAGAGAATAATTATTTATTTTCAGAATAAATATAAAATATCTCGAGAAGATGATTCATTACTTATCTTTCACGGAGCACTGAATGAATAGATCGACAAACTTCTAGGAGATTCTTCAGTGCCTATTATCCAAAATTATATTTTTACATTAATTTTAATTCAAAATTCAATCTAAACAAATTCCAAATCAAAACCTCACTTAAAATCAGACTTTTTCCTAAACTCGATCAAAATCATCAATGAAGCCTTCCACTATGCTAATCCTAGAGGAATAACTTTAGAGAGAAAAAAATCCATCAAGAGAGAGAGAAACAATCTAGAGAGAGAAAATTCTAGAGAGAGAAAGTAGAGAGAGAAAGTCCAATTCCAGAGAGAGAAAGTCAGAGTTCAGAATGAAAGAAGAGAGAGAAGAGAGAGAAACTCTCTCTCTCATCATTTTTTTATTGTTTTATTTTTTTATATTTATTTATTCATTTATTTATTTATATATATATATATATATAAGTATATATATATATTTTGTTATTATTATTATTATTATATTTTTTTTCCTTTCTTTTCTTTTTCTCTTTTTCTTCTTTTTCTTCTTTTTCTTCTTTTTCTTCTTTTTCTTTTCTTTTCTTTTTCTCTTTTTCTTCTTTTTCTTTCCTTTTTCTTTTCTTTTTTTTTTTCTTCTTTTTCTTCGGGCTCCTTCCAGGCCGAACAGGGGACCTGCGGATCTTCGGCCTTGATCGGCCGTTCAGGCCACGGCCAGCACGGCGGACCCACCGGCAGGGAAGGGCCACTCTTCCAGGTTCGGAGGGGCAAGGCCAGCGGTCGGTTGTGATCGCCGGCACCAGAAAATTTATGGGAAGAAGAGACCAAAATAGAGGTCTCTTTTTTCGACCAAGAATCGACGACTCCCGTCGCCGGCAGCCACGCACAAAGGCATGGGAAGAAGGGGAAAGAAGAGAGGAAGAAAAGGGGAACTCACCTCGACCTCCAGTGACCCCACCAGCGAGCAATCACGGTGAGAACAAGAGGAGTGTCCGCGGCTCCAATCGAAAAAAATAGGGAGAAAGAGAGGGAAAGAGGGCTGATGATCGGCTCCTAAGGAAGGGAAAGGTCCTTTTATAGAGAACCCTAGGACTCTGAGAGGTCCTAGGATTCCGATCTCCGAGATTTGATCGGAGAAGAAGACTCCTACCGAGAGTCTTCTTCCTGATACCCCATTCCTCACTATTTTTTTGTTTTTTTTTTTTTTGAATGGGCTTGGGTCTTTTAAATCGAGCTTGGGCTTGGGCTATAACAGTACCCAGAAGCCTTCCGTCACTGAATTAAAAATTTAGTTAGTCTAGTATCAAAGCATAGTGAGTTGCTTGCAAGTCACTGAGGCGATCTCAGGTCTAAGGGACACTTACATCTATATCCCATCAGAGATATTCTTGATAGCAGTATGCTCTGGAGTTGGCCAAGTTCAATGAGATGTACCCTTACATCTCACCTGTATGCCATACCAGTGACTCCACACTCTTTGGTTAAGAGGATAACCAACCCATATGGCCTACAGTGATCTATGCTCGATAGAAGTTGTCATCCTTATTAACAGTCTATCATTTGATCATGAACAGTTTTAAAGACTAATCGATAAATCCTCTCTTTATTGAACCTAAATAGTCCTAAGGGCTTCATCACAACAACGGAGTTCATTAGAAGATGAAAACTTATGACAAAAATATCAAAAATATATTTTATTTATTAACAAAATAATTATAATACAAGGTTGCTCAACCATCAGCAGGTTGACGATTGATTTTTGAGACATATTTTCCAACAACTCCCACTTGTCTTAAAGCCACTCGGCACAGTATCTAATACCCATCTTCGATTTATGGTTGTCGAACTCCTTTATCGCCAGGGCTTTAGTGAAGGGGTCGGTCAGGTTTTTCTTTCTGTCAATCTTCTGAAAGTCGATGTCACTTTAATCCATGATCTCCCGGACCTAGTGGAAGCGGTGCAAAATGTGCTTCATCTGCTGGTGTGCTTTGGATTCCTTCACCTGAGCTATGGCACCAGTAATATCGCAGTAGAGTAGGACTAGACCATCGAGGGAGGATGCTACTCCAAGCTCGGTGCTGAATTTTCTCAGCCACACAGCTTTCTTTGCGGCATTCGATGCTGCGATATACTCTGCCTCACAAACAGAGTCTGCCATAGTATGCTGCTTGAAACTCTTCCAGCAGATGACTCCATCATTCAGAGTAAAAATATAACCTGACACGCTTCTGCGGTCATCATGATTAGATTGAAAGCTAGAGTCTATGAACCCCACAAGTTTCAGATTTGACTCACCATAAACCAACCACTGGTCCTTAGTATTTCTCAAATACTTAAGGATGGCTTTAATCACTTTTCAATGGTTTTCTCCAGGATCAGATTGGTATCTACTAACTACTCCTAGTGAGTATGCCACATCTAGCCTTGTACATATCATGGCATACATGATAGATCCCATGGTCGAAGTATATGGGACTCTACTCATACACTCTCTCTCTTCAGGAGTTGTCGGACAATCCTTCTTAGAAAGAAAAATTTCATGGCCTATCGGTAGATATCTCTTCTTGGAATTCTCCATGTTGAACCTCTTCAGTACAGTGTCCATGTACGTGGACTGAGATAACCCAAGCATCCTTTTAGATCTATCCCTATGGATCTTCATTTCTAGGATGTAGGATGCTTCACCTAAGTCCTTCATGGAGAACTGTGATGACAACCAAACTTTTATTTTCTGTAGTACGGGGATGTCATTCCCGATTAAGAGAATGTCATCCATGTACAAGACAAGGAATACCACAACTGGACCATTTGTCCATTTATAGATGTAGGGCACTTCTCCATTCTTAACGAAGCCATACATTTTGATCACCTTATCAAAATACATGTTCTAACTTCAAGAAACTTGCTTCAATCTATAAATGGATCTCTAAAGCTTGCACACCTTGGACTCATCTGTGGATGTAAACCCCTCAGGTTGTATCATATACACCTCTTCAGTCAGCTCTCCATTTAGGAAAGCTGTCTTTACATCCATCTGTCAGATCTCACAATTGTGATGGGCAGCTATTGCAAGCATTATCTGAATAGATTTGAGCATTGTCATAGGGGAGAACATCTCGTTATAGTCAATACCATAATGTTGATGGTACCCCTTGGCAACCAGACGGGCTTTATAGGTCTCCACCTTTCCGTCTGCGCCCCTTTTTCTTTGGAAGATCCATTTATACCCAATGGGTTTAACCCCTTCAGGTGGGTCAACCAATGTCCATACATCGTTGACCTTCATGGACTCCATTTCGAATTTCATGGCTTCAAGCCATTTCTCAAAATTAGGTCTCTGCATTGCATCCATATAGGTGATCGGATCCTCGTTGTTCTCATCGAGTTCAATGGGATCACCATCCTGGACCAAAAAATCGTAGTATCTATCTGACTGATGCGGTACTCTACCCGATCACCTTAATGGTGCAGGTACATTGGGCTTTAAATCTGATCTAATCAAATCTGACTCAGGTTCAGCTATTGATGTCGGTCCTTCTACCTATTGAACTTCATCAAGTTCAACCTTAGAGGCAATGGTTCCTTCACCAAGTGTTGCCCAGCTATGCAACCCAAGAGGGGGGGGCGGGTGAATTGGGTTTCTAAAAATTTTAACCTTAACTTAAATCTTATGAAAATTATTTAACAATAGCTAAATAAATAAGGAGAGTATAGTTGATTCAAGGCTAATGGTTAAATGCAAGAATGCAATAGAATAAAGAAGTTCTAAAGAAGAGCAATTAGGCACAACACAAACAAGAAGATTTATAGTGGTTCGGTGCCAACCTTGCACCTACATCCACTCCCCAAGCTCCTACTTGGGAATTGCAATCCACTAACTTGTATTCAACTTGAATACACTCGTCAGAACCTATGACTCTAGCTATCCCAAGCTAGTCCACTTATTTTTTGGGTACAAGCCAACCCAATATATTCCGATTCAAGGTTCAGATCAACCTTCCCTTGTTTTGGAACCCTTCCAAAATAAAAACAATAACTCAAACAGAGTATTACAATCAATAGCACAGAAAATACAAAAAAAGCTCCTTAAATGAGCGAATGGGGCTTTAAATACACTTTACTCAAAGAGAAGAAGGCTCTTTTCGATTTTCTCAAGGTGGTTGGAGACTTGAATGAGCACTTGAGGAGTTGGTGAGCTTGAATTAAAGGCTTCTTGAATGCTTTGAGTGAGCTCTTGCTTAGGGCTGAAAAGTATGCTTGAAATCCTCTTTTCAAAAATCTCTCTTCTTAATGATTCCCACCTTTTTGTCCTTTTTATAGCTTTAAGGAATGGTGGAGAACAATCTGGACTGAAATAGAACCGTTAGACCACATTAAATGAGCATTAAAAGCACTTAAAATGGGTTAAAAACTAGACGTTGCAGAACTTTTCTGTCACAGGGGTCGACTCATGGGTCGACTCATGCTCATGGGTTGACTCATGGGGTCGACCTCTGTGGAAAACAACAGAAAACAAAGGTTCTGTAATTTTGGCTTAAAAATAGTAGAGGTCGACTCATGGGTCGACTCATGCCTTGGGGGTCGACTCATGAGTCGACTCACAGACTGTGCCAGCCAAAAAATCTGCGTGCCAATCAGCCCTTTGTGCCATGAGTTGACTCATGGGGTCGACTCAAATTTTCAAACATGGATATCTTTCAAAATACATATCCAAAAACTATAAAATTTTCATCAATAGATCACAAATCTTTTGTTCTAGCACTTGATGCTTTCAAATCAGAGTTTGGTAAAATTATGATTTTGCCCCTGAAATGCAAAAAATCTTTTTCAAGCGAAAATTATTAGTACCCCTTCAAATACTTTGTAATCATCAAAATCAATCCAAGGAGCAACAATCTCTCCCTTTTTGATGATGACAAAATACTTGAGCAAAAGCATATATATAAAACATTGAGCATGAATTTCAAAGTTATGAAGATGCGTTATTTGAATATTATAGCTATGTATTGGAATGAAATGCATCATAGGTAGTTTGAAGATAAATAGGAAATTTGCTACCAATTTGAAAATTACTTATAAGTGCATTTGTTTAAAAAGATTGATTCTTTGGCACGTGATACATGTGCCCATTTGCTTGTGTTGCTCATTTGCCTAACAATTTACCTATTGCTTAATAATTTGAAAATTTGCTTCATTGCTTAACATTTTGAAAATTTGCTCAATTGTTTAACAATTTTCTTATTGCTCATCTGCTTAATAATTTGAAAATTTGCTCATTTGCTTATATTGCTCATTTGATTCTTTAATTTCGGTATTAGAGCAGAATTTTTGGTATCAGAGCAGAATTTGCCTAAGAATTTGAAAATTTACTCTTTGCTTATTTCTCAATTGCTTAACATTTTACTTTTGATTCTTTAATTTCTCCCCCTTTTTGATAGCATCAACAAAAAATATTTACTCCCCCTTTTTTTTTGAATATATTTTCTCTATTTCTTTCTTTTGATGGAATTAATTTTACAAAAATTATTTTACTCCCCCTGAATACAGCAAACATAAGAGATATACCAATTGGATACCATATTGCAATTCATAGTATTTTACATCATGGATATGAGTTATTTTGCATGCACATGATTAAAAGCAACTCAATTTGAAAGTCATTCATTGAAAGTCAAAGAGTATATATATATAATCAAAAAGTGACTGATACCATATAGTTGTTCCAATACATATACCAAAATACAAAAGTCAATCAGTCAACATCATTACATGGCCCAAAAGATAGATCCTAGACTAAAACTAAAGAAAAGATTAGCTAAACAGGATCTAGTAGAGATCATGACTGGATGGATCAGAGTCAGATGAATCGGAGATGGGGTGAGGAGATGAAGGATCACAACCAAGGGCTTGACCTCGACCCCGTCTGCCTCTACCATGAGTGGAGTGCCGGCACGAGTGGGCGGGTGAGAAGATCCTGAAGGCTGAGAAGCAACAGACTGAACTGCAAGAGAGAGTCTGATGGTATCCAAAAGGTTTAAGGCTCTTGAAACAGACTGAAGCAGTGCAGTGAACTGGGTGGATGCATGCTCACTAGAGCCTCTGATCTCTCTCCTCAGAAAATCAAATCCACTCTCCAAGACTCCTCTAAGTCTAGCTGCCTCTATAGATAGGTCTGAGACCTCAGTGATGCACTCCTGTGGCTGTGGATGTGCCAGAGCTAATACTTGCCCTTGCAAGTCAAGTACTCTCCCAGTCAGTCTCAATATATAACCCTCAAGCTGCTGAATACGAGCTGACTGATTTGTAATCATCTGAAAGACAGTGGAGATGTGAGGGATCAAAGTCTGATCAGATACATCAAGTGATGTGGATCCCTGTGCAAAAGCTGAAGTGCCCAACTGTCGAGATAGTAAGGAAGCCACACGCTGAGAGATCAACTCTATCTGGTCATTAGCTAATTTGATCTCTGAGGGATGTGCTCTACTGTCTGGCTGCTGGACTGGAGTGTGCCTCCTCGTAGACTCTGATGGGCCAGCCTCGAGATCTGAAATGAACTGAATGTCTGGAGATGCTGCCCTGAGATCATGGAGGGGTGAAGATGGTCCTTCTTCCTCAGCTCTCTCTTCCACTCCTTTGATCCAACCACCATCAGTCCTAGTAAATCCTATATGGTGCAGAGTGTGTTGGTTGATGGTGTCAGAGTGAGAAAGCCTTGCTACTGCCTCCCCCTCAAAACTAACTCCAAACCTCCTGAATACCAAAGTGAGGGCCATACCGAAAGGCAGATGTGCCTTGGATCTATTCAGTGTTTCTCTCATGACCTCAATCATTAATGCTGGGAGGTTCAGGGGGGTTTGGGTATCACATGAAACATAATGCAGATGTCTCGGCTTGAGAGGAGGTCATGTCTACCACTTCTAGGGAAAAAAGCTTTGTTACCATTTGATGTAGTATCCTTGTCTCAATGGAAAGGATCTTGGCCTCTAGTTTGTTTAGGCTTCCCGAGAAGGTTCTTCCTAAAATCACATTAATTCCTTCTTCCTTGACTGGGAGTTCCATGTTTGAGTATCCCTCACAGGGTAAATGAAGAATCTCTCTCAAAAGTACAGGATCTAGACAGATATCTATACCCTTAACAGTGGATGTTACTATTCCATTGCCATAGCTCAAGTTCAGATAAAATTTCCTAACCAAATCCATATAAGTAATTTTTTTAAGTGAGCAGTAGAATTCCCAACCTTGATCTTTTATTTTTGAATCGATAGAGAACCCCTCTTTTTCAAAAAATCTGAAATCTACATTTTTCCTGGGTTCTACCTTCCTATCAGATAAGAGAATTTTACTAGGACTTAATGGAGACTGAGAAGAACCTGGAGCAGATGTCGAAACAGGGATTGAAGCTGATGAGGTCTGAGAAGCCTGTCTCTTCCTGCGCATGCCTTCTTCCAACTCACAGACCGACTTCCTTCTTTGTGGGAGCTTCATTTTAGGAGCCATTTCCACCACCAGAGCAAGCAAGGGTCTTAGGAGGTCAAATGTGTGAAGAGATAGAGGGATTTTAGGAGAAGGATAGGAATTTTTGGAGGAGTAATACCCCGATTTGGAAGAGAAGAGTAAAATCTAGGGCATGCTCAATCCGCTCCAAATAAGGGATGAGATGGGGAAGAACTCGATTCCTAAGGGTCGATTTGAGGTGTCAGGGGTGATGGGAGAAGAATCTTGGGGGAAGGACTTGGGTTTGGAGAGGAAGAAAAGGAGACCTAAGGTTTTGAAGGGAGGAAGAAGACGGTGGAATGGGTCGGCTCAAAGAATCGGTTTTCAACAAAAAGAAGGAGCCCATGGGATTTTGGCCAAAACTACAAGTTTGCCCTTGGGTCGACCCTAGGGGTCGACTCATGGCACATTGAAACTCAGAAAAATGATGAGACAATTTTCAAAAAATTTAAAACTTTAGGAGAAGGATATTTGCTCAATGATCAATTATGAGAATGATAATTTTGAGCTTTTAAGCCCAAGAGAAATGGTGAGAATTAAGTTCAAGGAGTTTTTGACATTGATCCCTTAGGATTGGAGAGACATTTAAGCAGATGGATCAAGGATTCCTAGTTCTCTCATAATTTCACAGAATCTATCTTCACTTAGAGCCTTTGTAAAGATGTCAGCTAATTATTTTATAGTACAAACATAGTCAAGAATTATGTCTTTATTTTGAACATGTTCTCTTATAAAATGTGTAGGAACCAGATCTAGGGTTTCAGGGTTAGATCTTGAAACTTTTTCAAGATCATACAGCGGAAGATTAAAATAAATCAAAATTTATTTTTTAAAACCAGAGAATCCCTAGATCTAAG
This sequence comes from Elaeis guineensis, assembly GCF_000442705.2. NCBI lineage: Eukaryota > Viridiplantae > Streptophyta > Magnoliopsida > Arecales > Arecaceae > Elaeis > Elaeis guineensis. Next base: position 11,465,383 of record NC_026007.2, on the reverse strand, counting down.
ATCCTATTATATGATTATTACATAATATTAAATAAAAAATTAAAATATATAAATATAGCATGAACCACATGTTGATCATATCAACATGTTTCTACACCACATCTAATGTATGTATTAAACAATAGATCAGATCTATTACCTTGCAAGTTAGATGCTCTAACCATGCTGATCCAGGCTTAAGGATGATGTTGCAAGCCGCACATGCATCCGGCCTCTAGGAGTCGTCCACACGAGCCCACGAATCTCGATCAGAAGTCCTGCTTCAGGAAATCAGCACAGTATGCTAGTACTGCGCTGATCCTTCTTTGATGGTTGATCAGGTGCCTCCTTCTTCTTGATTTGGACTCTTCCAAAGATGGAAAGTAAAAGGAGGAGTTTCAGATCTGAGACACTCTTAGGAAACTCAAGATGGAGGGAGGAAAGATATGAAAACAAAAAATCCTAGAAGAAGACCCTCTTCTTCTTCACGTTTTTCTCTCTAGACACCCTAACTTGTATCTTTTGTATCTCCATGACCCAAAGGTATTTCTCTCTGATTTTTGGATGGACACAAATGTCTCTCAAATCTCTATCTTCTCCTAAAATTTCACAAAGAAACTCATTTTATACAAAGAGATATGATAGAGTCCTTGTCTAGGTCAAATACCTAGTCAAGGCTTATCCAAACATGGCAAGTTAAGGGGTGCCCAACTCTTGAGCACCGCCTCCATATTTTTGTACATGGATCACCAGAAAAGGGTGCACAATGTGTACCCTAAAAGCCACAAAAATTATAAAAAAAAATTGGATAAATTCGGTGCAAAATTGAAAGAGTTTTGGATTTCTAAGACTCTATCTCATAGAATTCGAAATCCAAACTTATTCCTTTTTGATTTGATCCAAACCACCTTCCATGTAAGAAAGAAGAGAGGAAACTTTTTGTGAACATGGGAGAGACTTGGGAGAGGGCTTTTGTAGCATAAAATAAGTGGAGATTGGTGTTGAATAAGAGAGAGGGCATGGAGAAGGCTTATGTGGCGCAAGGTGGAATCCTAGTCTTACTAGGATTCTATCTTATGTCTTGTTTTAATTTGGTTTTCCAAATCAAATCAAATCAAAATTAGATCAACCTAATTAAAATAGGTCTTTACCCAATTAAGAACTTAATTTAATTAGATTAAATTAGATTTAAATCTGATTTAATTTTCTAACCAAATTAGAAATTAGATTGACCCAAGTCTTAGTTGAACTACGACTAGTTTTTCCTTGCACTTGGCTTATCCAATAAACCAATTGGACTTGATCCAATCAAGCCCAAAATAAATCTAATTAAATCATATTTAATTAGACTTAATCTCAGCCCATTGGCTTAATCAAATTAAGCCAATTAGCAATCGAATTGCTAATCGATCCTCCTGCAATACTTGCACTAGGTTAAATGTCAATCGTATTGATCATTTAACCCTAGAATGATTCTTAATCGTTGATCAACCATCCGATCGGATCATGAACTCTAATGTATGTGACCTCATAGGTCCATCCCTAAGTCAGTAGTACAGAAATAAATTTTTGTACCAATCGAAGTGACCATCTAGCAATGGTACCCGACGATCGGATAGGTCGAATGTGTAGAACAACATCCTTAGAACCCATGCGGATATAGTTTTCATATAATTCATCCCCTTGACCAAAATGATCATAGAACACCCCAGAGTTCAACTGTCAACTCTGATCAGGTTGTCCACATTGTATTTCAAAATATCAAATCCATCTGATGAATTATCCTGGCCAAGGTTTTGCTAAATTGAAATACAGCGACTCATTCTTCTCCAACTCTTGGAGTGGTCAATCCCATCTCGATCACACTCTGACTTTGCAAGTACTTGACTGTGCCCAGAAGCCTTCCATCTCTGAATTAGAAATTCAGTTAGTCCAGTACCAAAGCACAGTGAGTTGCTTGCAAGTCACTGAGGCGATCTCAAGTCTAAGGGACACTTATACCTATATCCCATCAGAGACATTCTTGACAGCAGAATGCTCTGGAGTTGGTCACGTTCAATGATGATGTACCCTTACATCTCACCTGTATGCCATACCAGTGTCTCCACACTCCTTGGTTAAGAGGACAACCAACCCATATGGCCTACAGCGACCTATGCTCGATAGAAGCTGTTGTCTTTATTAACAGCTTATCATTTGGTCATGAACAGTTTTAAGGACTAATCGATAAATCCTCTCTTTATCGAACTTAAATAGTCCTAAGAACTTCATCATAACAACGGAGTTCATTAGAAGATGAAAGCTTATGATGAAAATGCCAAATATATTTTATTTATTAACAAATCAATTACAATACTTGGTTGCTCAACCGTCAACAGCTTGACGATTGGCTTTTGGGACATATTTCTCAACAACTCTCACTTGTCCTAAAGCCACTCGGCACAGTATCTAATACCCATCTTCGACTTGTGGTTGTCGAACTCCTTTATCGCCAGGGCTTTAGTGAAGGGGTCGGTCAGGTTCTTCTTTTCGTCAATCTTCTGAAGGTCGACGTCACCTCGATCCATGATCTCCCAGACCAGGTGGAAGCGGTGCAAGATGTGCTTCGTCCGCTGATGTGCTTTGGGTTCCTTCGCCTGAGCTATGGCACCAGTGCTGTCGCAGTAGAGTAGGATCGGACCATTGAGGGAGGGTGCTACTTCGAGCTCAGTGATGGATTTCCTCAGCCACACAGCTTTCTTTGCAGCATCCAATGTTGCGATGTACTCTGCTTCACAAACAGAGTCCGCTACAGTATGCTGCTTGGAACTCTTCCAGCAGATGGCTCCATCATTCAGAGTAAAGATATAACCCGACACGCTCCTGCTGTCATCATGGTCAGATTGAAATCTAGAGTCTGTGAACCCCACAAGTTTCAGATCTGACTCGCCATAAACCAACCATTGATCCTTAGTATTTCTCAAATACTTAAGGATGGCTTTAACCACTTTCCAGTAATTTTCTCCAGGATCAGATTGGTATCTACTCACTACTCCTAGTGAGTATGCCACATCTGGTCTTGTACATGTTATGGTGTACATGATAGATCCCACGGTTGAAGCATATGGGACTCTACTCCTACGCTCTCTCTCTTCAGGAGTTGTCGGACAATCCTTCTTAGAGAGAAAAATTCCATGGCCTATCGGTAGATAGCCCTTCTTGAAATTCTCCATGCTGAACCTCTTCAGCACAGTGTCTATGTACATGGACTGGGATAACCCAAGCATCCTTTTAGATTTATCCCTATAGATCTTCATCCCTAGGATGTAGGATGCTTCACCCAAGTCCTTCATGGAGAACTGTGATGATAACCAAACTTTTATTCCCTGTAGTGCGGGGATGTCATTTCCGATTAAGAGAATGTCTTCCACGTAAAAGACAAGGAATACCATAACTGGATCATTTGCCCATTTATAGATGCAGGGCTCTTCTCCATTTTTAATGAAGCCATACGTTTTGATCACCTTATCAAAATGCATGTTCCAACTCTGAGAAGCTTGCTTCAGTCCATAAATGGATCTCTGAAGCTTGCACACCTTGGACTCATCTATGGATGTAAACCCCTCAGGTTGTATCATATACACCTCTTCAGTCAGCTCTCCATTCAGGAAAGCTGTCTTTACATCCATCTGCCAGATCTCATAATCCAGATGGGCAGCTATTGCAAGCATTATCCGAATGGATTTGAGCATTGCCACAGGGGGAAACGTCTCGTCATAGTCAATACCGTAACGTTGACGATACCCCTTGGCGACCAGACGGGCTTTATAGGTCTTCACCTTTCCGTCTGCGCCCCTCTTCCTTTTGAAGACCCATTTACACCTATGGGTTTAACCCCTTCAGATGGGTCAACCAATGTCCATACATCATTGACCTTCATGGACTCCATTTCGAATTTCATGGCTTTAAGCCATTTCTCAAAATCAGGTCTCTGCATTGCATCCATATATGTGATCGGATCCTCATTATTCTCATCAAGTTCGATGGGATCACTATCCCGGACCAAGAAACCATAGTATCTGTCCGGCTGATGCGGTACTCTACCGGATCGCCTTAATGGTGCAGGTACATTGGGCTCCAGATATGATCTAATTATATCAGACTCAAGTTCAGCTATTGGTGTCGGTCCTTCTACCTGTTGAACTTCATCAAGTTCAACCTTAGAGGCAACGGTTCCTTCACCAAGGAACTTCTTTTCTAAAAAGATTGCCTTAAGGCTGACGAACACCTTTTGTTCATCAGCATGGTAGAAAAAATATCCTTTTGTCTCTTTGGGGTACCCTATGAATGAGCATTTGTCAGACCTAGGTCCAAGTTTGTCTGTGACTAATCGTTTGACATAGGCCGGGCACCCCCAGACCCTAAGGTGTGAAAGTGCTGGCTTACGTCCCGTCCATATCTCATATGGAGTCTTAATTACAGACTTACTTGGAACCCTATTTAACAGATAACAGACCGATTTGATATGTGGTGTTCTTGGAGGAGTCCATTGGGAGAGAATCCCATTCTCTCTTAGATATGTGAGAAATTCACTAGAAAGGTATTCTCCTCCTCGATCAGATCGAAGAGTTTTAATACTCTTCCCAGTTTATTTTTCTACTTCACTTCAGAATCGTTTGAACATTTCAAATGAATCTGACTTATGTTTCATCAGATAGACATATCCATATCGGGATAGGTCATCCGTGAAAGTTATGAAGTAGAAATATCCACCTCTAGCACTGGTGCTCATGGGCCCGCATACATCAGTATGTACTAGGCTCAAGAGCTCAGTAGCTCTCTCACCTTTTTCAGTAAATGGTTACTTGGTCATTTTACCAAGAAGACAGGACTCACAGGTTGGAAGTGATTCACAATCACTAACTTCGAGGATTCCCTCTTGAGTCAACCTGTTTATTCTGTTCTTGTTTATATGACCTAGCCTACAGTGCCATAAGTAGATATCTGACTCACTATCTAATCTAGGGTGCTTGTCAGTTGAATAGACTCTTATCGGGCTTGATCTTTTTGGTCTGGCTCTGCACTGATGTCCCAGCCTGAACTTGCACCTTCTTCACTTTCTTCTTTTTGTTCTTCTTCCCTTTCTCAAAGGGTCGAGAACCAGAAGACGAACCTCCCACTGAGTTCACCAACTCTTTGAGGAGTTGGTGATCCTTCTCAAAGTTCTGAAGTAACCCCAGTAACCCATGGTAGTTTACTTCAGGCTTTGTCATTCTATAATGAGTGAGGAATGAGAGATAAGACTTGGGCAGCGAGTTCAGTATTGCATCTTTCTCAAGCTGTTCATGCAAGAAAAAGTCGAGCTTGCTGAATCATTCCATCAGTTCGATCATATACAATACATAATCAGTGACAGTGGTACCATCCCGTATTTTGGCGTTGAAGATGGCACAACTAGTCTTGTGCCTCTCCATGTCATCGGGTGTGCCAAAGGCATCCTCCAACACTTGAAGCATGTCCTTTGGCTGAGCCATCTCGAATCTGCGACTGAACTCATCACTTATAGCAGCCAGCATGATACAGCGCACCATGGTCCGATCACTGAGCCACTTCTGGTAAGTGTCTCTGACTGTTCCACATGCATTGACAGCTGACTCCTTAGGTGCATATAGGATCCATTCATGCTCCAAGACTATCTTCAACTTTCGATACCAGCTACCGAAGTTGGGTCCCACCAACTTATCATTGTCCAACAATGATCGGAGCGATAGGGAAGTGGCCATATTTGCACAAAGGAGAACCATAACCTAATTAGTAATTGATTCATTAAACCTAAAGATTTGGACTTTAATCAAAAGGTTTCTCCCACTATTTTATTAGAATTGGTAGCCTCTACCTCCAATTCGAGGAATTACCCTAATTCCTTAGTGGGTACTAGAATCCACTTAGACTGCACACAAGCCCAACTTTGGTTGGCCAACCCATGTACATCTAAGGGTAGGTTCATAACCAATTGTTTCTCTAAATAATTTCTAGTAATTTTAATTTTGCCCCAGAAACCTAATCAGTAGGCTTTGGCCTCCACTATAAGGATCCAGTTAGGTCCAACCATTAACATGATCATACTTGGTATATCTAACCAACGAATGATTAAGCCCAACTTTGGTTGGCTCACCTAACCACCATTAGAAAGACACTTCCAAGTCGTCATATGATGAGTGATAATTCTATTAGTCAACAAGCACTAGGCCTTTGGGTCTGCAATGATTATTGAGTTAATGGACTCATTATCAAACACCTTAATGGGAGGCAATGACTCAGTTATCTCCATAACATTATCATTTTAAGGACCTAATAATTTTAGAAGATTTAAATAATATAGAGGATGAGGTCAGATGAACCAGCTTATCATGATCCTCCCACTGGCTTCACCAAGTCAGCTTAAAGGAGACCATTAAAAGGGCTGGTCTAGGAGCACCTAAATCAGTCACACTGATTTACCTAGCTGACATGGGTCAACTCGAATAGTCAAGTGATCCGATCAAAACATAATTTCACCAAGAGGCCAGGTAAGTTCGATCAGTGGGAGGGTCTGCCAAAGCTTGCCTTAGACACCATCAGAAATGGCCAGATAAGCGGGCTCCCAATTAAAAACCACCGATCTGGTTTACCTTAGACACCAACTGGTTTAATTAGTTTCGATTAGATCAACCTAACAGTTCGTGCTAGACCGCTTAGCCAAGAATCAAGTCTATTTGGTTCTCGTTAAAGACATGGACTTGACCAACTACAACTATTGTAATTGATCTAAAGAATCCTTGACCTAATCTAAGACAACAATTGATTAGATTTAGTCAATTCTCTAATTAAGTCCATTTTTAATCTAACCATAGGTCTAACCCAATTAATGGACCTAATTTTTACTAACCCATTAACCCAATATGTTATGATTTGTGTCTTAGGTTCTTTAATTCACAATCCTAGAACCTAATCAAACAACTTCTTAATTCTTAATTAAGTTTTGGGCTGAGGGTTGGGTTCGGCTTTTCAAAAAATAATTTTCATATTTGTAAAATAATTTTACAATATGATTCTACCAACCATATTGCATGTTTGATTCATAATCAAGATACAAGTGAATTAAACATGAAACTACTTTAAATCTAATCTAAACAGGTTCATGTAATTGAAATAATTTCAACTTTAAACAATTTCTTTCCACAAAAATTATTAACAAAGAGATTTTACTTCAGATTTAAATAACTTTTAAATTCAGTAAATCATAAATTTAATCTAGATCATATCTAACAAATTTATGATTAAAGATAGATCTACACAAACTAGGACAATCTTTGCACTGTAAGGGGTAAACCTTACAGCAGGACAACCTTACAGTTTGTGATTGATCTAAAATTTTAATTTTAGATTTAATAATTAGATTATAAATTAGATCTAATCTAAGAAATAATCTAAGCATATATAAATAATCATGTAATAAAGAATCTAGGCTCTGATACCAATTGTAGGAACCAGATCTAGGGTTTCAGGGTTACATCTTGAAACTTTTTCAAGATCATACAGTGGAAGACTAAAATAAATCAAAATTTATTTTGTAAAACTAGAGAATTCCTAGATCTAATATCCTATTACATGATTATTATATAGCATTAAATCAAAAATTAAAATATATAAATATAGCATGAACCACATGTTGATCATATCAACATGTTTCTATACCACATCTAATGTATGTATTAAACAATAGATCAGATCTATTACCTTGCAAGTTAGATGCTCTAACCTCACTGATCTGGGCTTAAGGATGATGTTGTAAGACACACACACGTCCGGCCTCTAGGAGTCGTCCACACGAGCCCACGAATCTCGATCAGAAGTCCTGCTTTAGGAAATCAGCACAGTATGCTAGTACTGTGCTGATCCTTCTTTGATAGTTGATCAGGTGCCTCCATCTTCTTGATTTGGACTCTTCCAAAGATAGAAAGTAAAAGAAGGAGTTTCAGATATGAGACACTCTCAGGAAACTCAAGATGGAGGGAGGAAAGATATGAAAACAAAAAATCCTAGAAGAAGACCCTCTTCTTCTTCACATTTTTCTCTCTAGACACTCTAACTTGCATCTTTTATATCTCCACTATCCAAAGGTATTTCTCACTAATTTTTGGATGGAATAAAGGTATCTCAAATATCTATCTTTTTCTAGAATTTCATAAAGAAACTCATTTTATACAAAGAGATATGATAGAGTCCTTATCTAGGTTAAATACCTAGTCAAGGCTTATCCAAACATGGCAAGTTAAGGGGCGCCCAACTCTTGAGCACCTCCTCCATATTTTTATACATGGATCAATAGAAAAGGGTGCACAATGTGTACCCTAAAAGTCACAAAAATTTTAAAAAAAATTTGGATAAATTCGGTGCAAAATTGAAAGAGTTTTGGATTTCTAAAACTCTATCTCATAGAATTCGAAATCCAAACTTATTCCTTTTTGATTTGATCCAAACCACCTTCCATGTAAGAAAGAAGAGAGGAAACCTTTTGTGAATATGGGAGAAACCTGGGAGAGGGCTTTTGTCACACAAAATAAGTGGAGATTGGCGTTGAATAAGAGAGAGGGCATGGGGAAGGCTTATGTGGCGCAAGGTGGAATCCTAGTCTTACTAGGATTCTATCTTATGTCTTGTTTTAATTTGGTTTTCCAAACCAAATCAAATCAAAATTAGATCAACCTAATTAAAATAGGTCTTAACCTAATTAAGAACTTAATTTAATCAGATTAAATTAGATTTAAATCTGATTTAATTTTCTAATCAAATTAGAAATTAGATTGATCCAAGTCCTAGTTGAACTAGGACTAGTTTTTCCTTGCACTTGGCTTATCCAATAAACCAATTGGACTTGATCTAATCAAGCCCAAAATAAATTTAATTAAATAATATTTAATTAAACTTAATCTCAACCCATTGGCTTAATCAAATTAAGTCAATTAGCAATCGAATTGCTAATCGATCCTCCTGCAATACTTGCACTGGGTTAAATGTCAATCATATTGATCATTTAACACTAGAATGATTCTTAATCGTTGATCAACCATCCGATCGGATCATGAACTCTAATGTGTGTGACCTCATAGGTCCGAACCTAAGTCAGTAGCATAGGAACAAATTTCTGTACCAATCGAAGTGACCATCTAGCAATGGTACCCGATGATCGGATAGTTCGAATGTGTAGAACAACATCCTTAGAACCCATGCGGATATAGTTTTCATATAATTCATCCCCTTGACCAAAATGATCATAGGACACCCCAGAGTTCAACTGTCAACTCTGATCAGGTTGTCCACATTGTATTTCAAAATATCAAATCCATCTGATGGATTACCCTAGCCAAGGTTTTGCTAAATTGAAATACAACGACTCATTCTTCTCCAACTGTTGGAGTGGTCAATCCCATCTCGATCACACTCTGACTTTGTAAGTACTTGACTGTGTCCAGAAGCCTTCCATCACTGAATTAAAAATTCAGTTAGTCCAGTACCAAAGCACAGTGAGTTGCTTGCAAGTCACTGAGGCGATCTCAAGTCTAAGGGACACTTATACCTATATCCCATCAGAGACATTCTTGACAGCAGAATGCTCTGGAGTTGGTCACGTTCAATGATGATGTACCCTTACATCTCACCTGTATGCCATACCAGTGTCTCCACACTCCTTGGTTAAGAGGACAACCAACCCATATGGCCTACAGTGACCTATGCTCGATAGAAGCTGTCGTCCTTATTAACAGCTTATCATTTGGTCGTGAACAGTTTTAAGGACTAATCGATAAATCCTTTCTTTATCGAACTTAAATAATCCTAAGGACTTCATCATAACAACGGAGTTCATTAGAAGATGAAAGCTTATGATGAAAATGCCAAATATATTTTATTTATTAACAAATCAATTACAATACTTGGTTGCTCAACCGTCAACAGCTTGACGATTGGCTTTTGGGACATATTTCCCAACAAAATGATGCCTGATTTCAATATGTTTAGACCTAGAATGCTGAATTGGATTTTTAGTAAAATTTGTGGCACTAGTGTTATCACATCTTATGGGAGTTTCATTAAGTTTGATACCAAAATCTTCGAGTTGTTGCTTAATCCATAAGATTTGAGCACAACAACTTTCGGCTGCAATGTATTCGGCCTCGGCCATAGACAGTGCTACCAAATTTTATTTCTTGCTAAATCAGAAGATTAGGTTAACTCCAAGAAATTGGCAAGTTCTACTAGTATTTTTTCTGTCTAATCTACATCCAGCAAAATCAGCATCTGAATATCCTATTAAATCAATTAATGAGTCCTTAGAGTACCATAATCCTAGAGTTTGAGTACCATTCAAATATCTAAGGATTCTTTTAACAGCATTCAAGTGAGATTCTTTAGGATTAGATTGAAATCGAGCGCAAAGACAGACACTAAACATAATATCAGGTCTGCTAGCAGTTAAATATAGTAGAGAGCCAATCATACCTCTATAATATTTTAAGTCTACACTTTTACCTTCTTCATCCTTGTCAAGCTTACATGAAGGGCTCATGGGTGTGCCAATTGCTTTGGAGTTCTCCATTCCAAATCTTTTAAGTAATTCCCTTGTGTACTTGCTTTGGATGATGGAGATTCCTTCTTTTGTTTGTTTGATTTGAAGTCCGAGGAAGAATGTAAGTTCTCCCATCATGCTCATCTCGAACTCCCTCTACATGAGCTTTGCAAAATCTTGACAAAGAGATTCATTAGTAGACCCAAAAATAATGTCATCAACATATATTTGTATAACTAATAAATCATCTTGATTTTTTTTAATGAAAAGGGTTGTGTCTACATTGCCTCTTGAAAAACCATTATTAAGTAAAAATTTGCTTAGCCTTTCATACCAAGCCCTGGGTGCTTATTTCAAACCATCTAGAGCTTTATTTAATTTAAAAACATGATTAGGAAAAGCATGATTTTCAAAACCTGGGGGTTGTTCTACATAGACTTCTTCAGCAATATATCCATTCAAAAAGGCACTTTAGACATCCATTTGAAATAATTTAAATTTTATAAAGTAAGTATATGCAAGTAGAAGTCTAATTGCCTCTAGTCTAGCAATAGGTGCAAAGGTCTCATCAACATCAATTCTTTCTTCTTGATTATAACCTTTAGCAACCAATCTTGCTTTATTTCTTATTATATTTCCATGTTCATCTAATTTATTCCTAAAAACCTATTTTATGCCAATTATTGAATAATTTTTTGGTCTTGATACTAAAGTCCATACATTATTTCTTTCAAATTGATTAAGTTCTTCTTGCATTGCATTAATCCAGTTATAATCTTTTTCAGCTTCTTCAATGGTTTTAGGTTCAAGATGAGAGACAAAAGCACAATGATTGAATGCATCTTTAAGTGAAGAACGAGTTCTTACCCCATGCATAGGATCACCAATAATTAGCTCCTTAGAGTGATTGTGAACATACCTCCATTCTTTGGGTAGGTCATTTGTACCTTGAGGTTGTTCTTGTTGTTCTTCACCTTCCTCATCCTGTTTGTCTTCATGTTCCTCATCATCTTGAATTGTTGAATCTTTTAGAGTGATCTCCTTCATTCCTTGTATAAGAGGATCTGCATCATCAACACCTTCATTCTTCCTTGAAGGAAGATCGTTAGTTTCATCAATGACAACATGTATTGACTCCTCTACTACTAAGGTTCTTTTGTTAAAAATTCTAAAAGCTTTACTAGAGGAGGAGTAACCAAGAAAGATTGCTTCATCAGATTTTGCATCAAATTTTCCAAGTCTTTCTTTACCATTGTTTAATATAAAATATCGGCAACCAAAAATATGAAAATATGCAATATTAGGTTTTCTTCCTTTCCAAAGTTTATAGGGGGTTTTCTTTAAAATTTGTCTAATTAAAGCATGATTTAAAATGTAACATGCTGTGTTAATAGCTTCCATCTAAAAGTATCTTGGAAGGTTGCTTTCACATAGCATGGTACGGGCCATTTCTTCTAGGGTTCTATTTTTTCTTTCTACTACTCCATTTTGTTGGAATGTCCTAGGTGCAAAAAAATTATGGCCTATTCCCTTTTCATCACAAAATTTTTTAGTCTTGATTTTCAAATTCGGTTTCATGATCACTTCGAATATTTAGAATTGAAAATTCTTTCTCATTTGTGACTTTTCGGTAAAATTTAGAGAAAACTTGAAAATTTTTATCTTTGTGTGCCAAGAAGAAAATCCATGTAAAATGAGAGAAATCATCAATTATTACAAAACCATATCGTTTTCCTCCTAGACTAGTAGTTCTAGTAGGTCCAAATAAATTCATGTGCAATAGCTCTAAAGGTCTAGAGGTTGAAACAATATTTTTAGATTTAAATGAAACTCTTGTTTGTTTACCTAGTTGGCATGCATCACAGATTCTATCCTTTTCAAAATTCAATTTTGGCAAACCAAGAACCAATTCCTTCTTAATGAGTTTTGAAAGTGAATGCATGCTAATATGTGCAAGCCTACGATGCCAAAGCCAACTAGTCTCATTAATCTTGGCATTCAAAGATACTAGGCATTGCATGTTTATCTTGGATTGATCATTCAAATCTACCATATAAACATTACCATGTCTATGTCCAACAAATTTAATGCCTTCATTAATAGGACTAGTTACAATACAAACAGAAGATTCAAAAATAACTTTATATCCTTTATCACAAAATTGACTAATGCTTAGTAAATTATGCTTTAAACCATCTACTAAAAAAATATTTTCAATGTACTTGGAGGGAGTGATACCAATGTTACCTATACCGATGATCTTTCCTTTACCATTGTCTCCAAAGGTGACTATCCCTCCATTCTTAGCATCAAGTGTGATGAATTGGGATTCATCACCAGTCATGTGTCTCGAGCATCCGCTATCAAGATACCATTTTCTGTTTGCTCCTTGGGATGCTAGACACACCTGCAGGCAAAAGTCAAGTTTTTGCTTTAGGTACCCAAGCTTTCTTGGGTCCTTTTCGGTTAGTCATAATGGTTCCTTTTGGAACCCATATTTTCTTTACATTTGAGTTTACAGATTTGCTAGAGAAACAAGTGTATGACTTGTATCCTACTCTACCACATTTGAAGCAAGTAATATTAGAAAACTTGTTACTTGAAGAGTTTACATAGATATTTTTCAGATACTTTTGTTTCTTCAAGGGGTTATAGCCAAGTCCAGCCTTATAATACACGGTCTTTTGATTTTCAAGAATCATATTAAGTTTGTTAGAACTCAAGGTGAATTTTTCAACTATTAATTTTAGCTTGGCAATTTTATTCTTTAAATTTTAATTTTCTTGAAACAGGGTAGATTTCTTAATTGAAATGCTTTCATTTTGTTTCAGTAAAGATTAATTTTTTGATTTTAGATCTTTGTTCTTTATCCCTAGTTTCTTTAGTTCATCAATTAAATTATAAAAAGCTTCATGTAGTTCTTCAAATGTAAAGTCACTAGGAGTTTCGGAATTTACCTCATTATTATGTGCCATAAGGCACAAGTTGGCTTGTTCAGTTGAGTCTTCCTCTTCGGAGCTTGAGTCATCACTCCCACTCCAAGTGGCCATCATGACCTTCTTCTTGTACTTCTTGGGACCCTTCTTCAATTGTGGGCATTCAGACTTGAAGTATCCTGATTTCTTGCATTCATAGCAGATAAGGGGCTGGTCTTTATCCTTTTCTTTGCTATGTTCCCCTTTTGTGAGTGGCCTCTTCCTCATTCCTTGTTTCTTTTTCCTCAAAAACTTTTTGAACCTTCTGGTAATGAGTGCCATCTCTTCATCCTGCTCTTCATTTTTGGAGTCATCAGTTTCTTCATCTGGTTGAGCTATGGATTTGAGGGCGATTGTTCTCTTCTTTTTGACTTCTTCCTCTTGATGTTGTTTCATGCTCAGCTTATGTGTCATCAATGATCCAAGAAGCTCTTCCAAAGGTAGGATGTTCAGATCTTTTGCTTCTTGGATAGCGGTCACTTTAGCATTTCAAGTTCTTGGTAAGGACCTGAGAATCTTTCTTACAAGCTCACTGTTAAAATAGGACTTACCAGGACTCTTTAAACCATTTATAATATCAGTAAAATGTGTAAATATTTTAGTATATACTCATCATGCTCCATTATAAACAGTTCATATCTATGCACGAGCATGTTAATTTTGGACTCCTTTACTTGATTGGTTCCTTCATGGGTTACTTCTAATCTATCCCATATTTCTTTAGCAGACAAGCAAGTTGAAATGCGATTAAATTCATTAGCATCAAGAGCACAATATAGAACATTCATAGCTTTAGCGTTTAGTTGTGCCATTTTCTTATCAACCTCATCCCAATCCTTTTCGGGTTTGGCTGATTCCACACCATCAATAATTTTAGTGGGTGTGTGAGGGCCGTTTACTATGATACTCCACATATCATAGTCGAGTGCTTGAATGAAGATTTTCATCCGAGCTTTCCAATAGGTATAGTTGGACCCATTAAAAAGTGGAGGACGGTTAGTGGACTGCCCCTCGGCTAGAGAAGTGCCAACTTGAGTTGCCATAGATCTTTAGCTCTTTGATTGGTTAGATCAAAGTAGGGCTAGAGCACCGGGCTTTGATACCACTTGTTGCCCAGCTATGCAACCCAAGAGGGGGGTGTGAATTGGGTTTCTAAAAATTTTAACCTTAACTTAAATCTTATGAAAATTGTTTAACAATAGCTAAATAAATAAGGAGAGTATAGTTGATTCAAGGCTAATGGTTAAATGCAAGAATGCAATAGAATAAAGAAGTTCTAAAGAAGAGCAATTAGGCACAACACAAACAAGAGGATTTATAGTGGTTCGGTGCCAACCTTGCACCTACATCCACTCCCCAAGCTCCTACTTGGAAATTCCAATCCACTAACTTGTATTCAACTTGAATATACTCATCAGAACCTCCGACTCTAGCTATCCCAAGCTAGTCCACTTATTTTCTGGGTACAAGCCAATCCAATACACTCCGATTCAAGGTTCGGATCAACCTTCCCTTATTTTGGAACCCTTTCAAAACAAAAATAATAACTCAAACAGAGTATTACATCAATAGCACAGAAAATACAAAAGAAGCTCCTTAAATGAGCGAATGGAGCTTTAAATACACTTTACTCAAAGAGAAGAAGGCTCTTTTCGATTTCCTCAAGGTGGTTGGAGACTTGAATGAGCACTTAAAGAGTTGGTGAGCTTGAATTAAAGGCTTCTTGAATGCTTTGAGTGAGCTCTTGCTTAGGGCTGAAAAGTATGCTTGAAATCTTCTTTTCAAAAATCTCTTTTCTTAATGATTCCCACATTTTTGTCCCTTTTATAGCTTTAAGGAATGGTGGAGAACAATCTGGGCTGAAATAGAGCCGTTAGACCGCATTAAATGAGCATTAAAAGCACTTAAAATGAGTTAAAAACTAGCCATTGTGGAACTTTCCCGTCATAGGGGTCGACTCATGGGTCGACTCATGCTCATGGATCGACTTATGGGGTCGACCTCTGTGGAAAATAGTAGAAAATAAAGGTTCTGTAATTTTGGCTTAAAAATAGCAGAGGTCGACTCATGAGTCGACTCGTACCTTGGAGGTCGACTCATGGGTCGACTCACAAACTGTGCCAGCCAAAAAATCTACGTGCCAATCAGCCCTTTGTACCATGAGTCGACTCATGGGGTCGACTCAAATTTTCAAACATGGATATCTTTCAAAATACATGTCCAAAAACTATAAAATTTTTATCAATGGATCACAAATCTTTTGTTCTAGCACTTGATGCTTTCAAATCAGGGTTTGGTAAAATTATGATTTTGTCCCTGAAATGCAATAAGTCTTTCTCAAGCAAAAATTATTAGTACCCCTTCAAATACTTTGTTATCATCAAAATCAATCCAAGGAGCAACACTAAGGAACTTCTTTTCTAAAAAGATTGCCTTAAGGCTGACGAACACCTTTTGTTCATCAGCATGGTAGAAAAAATATCCTTTGGTCTCTTTGGGATACCCTAAGAATGTGCATTTGTCAGACCTAGGTCCTAGTTTATCTGTAACTAACCGTTTGACATAGGTCGGGCACCCCCAGACCCTAAGGTGTGAAAGTGCTTACACCCTATCCATATCTCATATGTAGTCTTAATTATAGACTTACTTGAAACCCTATTTAACAGATAATAGGCTGATTCGAGTGCATATCTCTAGAAGGATATCGGCAAGCTGGCAAAATCCATCATAGATCGGACCATGTCTAACAGAGTCTGATTTCTCCTTTCAAACACATCATTATGTTGTGGAGTTCTTAGAGGAGTCCATTGGAAGAGAATCCCATTCTCTCCTAGATATGTGAGAAACTCACTAGAAAGGTATTCCCATCCTTGGTCAGATCGAAAAGTTTTAATACTCTTCTCAGTTTATTTTTCTACTTCACTTCAAAATCGTTTGAACATTTCAAATGAATCTGACTTATGTTTCATCAGATAGACATATCCATATCTAGATAGATCATCCATGAAAGTGATGAAGTAGAAATATCCATCTCTAGCACTTGTGCTTATGGGCCCGCATACATCAGTATGTTCTAGACCCAAGAGCTCAATAGCTCTCTCACCTTTTTCAGTAAAAGGTGACTTGGTCATTTTACCAAGAAGACAGGAATCATAGGTTGGAAGTGATTCACAATCACTGACTTCAAAGATTTCCTCTTAAGTCAACCTGTTTATCCTGTTCTTATTTATATGACCTAGCCTACAGTGCCATAAGTAGATATCTGATACACTATCTAATCTAGGATGCTTGCCAGTGGAATAGACTACATTAACAGGTTATGATAACATATACACACCATTGTTCAAATGTCCACAAAAAATAGTAACACCATTCATAATGATATTACAAACTTATTTTTTTATTAAAATTTCATAATCATTTTTGGCTAGAAGGCCTATAGAAATGATATTTAAAAAGAAACTGAGACAGAAATGACAATCATTAAGAACAACGGTATGGGACTCAAATACAAGTTGCAAGATTCCTAATGCTAGAACTGGAACTAGTCTTCCATCTCCAACGTTTAGGAACCTCTCACCTTGCTCGAATCTTCTACGACCTGCAACCCCTACAATGAATTGCAAATATGGTAAGGGCTATCGGTATCCAATACCCAGTCAGTTATATTACAATTAAAGAAATTGCAAGGAGTTATCATATAAATACCTTGTCCAGCAACAGCTTGCTTCTTTCTCTGCCCATTCAGATCTAGGGAGGCAATGTACTAAGGACAGTTCCTCTTCCAGTGCCCCCGCTTCTTGCAAAAGAAGCATTCAGCTTGACTCTTATCAGGCTTGATCTTTCTGGTCTGGCCTTGCACTGATGTCCCAGCCTGAACTTGCACCTTCTTCACTTTCTTCTTCTTGTTCTTCTTTCCTTTCTTAAAGGATCGAGAACCAGAAGACGAACCTCCCACTAACTTCACCGACTTCTTGTGGAGTTGGTGATTCTTCTCAAAGTTTTGAAGCAACTCCAGTAACCTGTGGTAGTTTACTTCAGGCTTTGTCATTATATAATGAGTAAGGAATGGGAGATAAGACTTGGGCAGCGAGTTTAGTATTGTATCTTTCCCAAGCTGCTCATGTAAGGGAAAGCCGAGCTTGCTCAAATGCTCTGTCAGCTCGATCATGTACAATACATGATCAGTGATAGAGGCACCATCCCATATTTTGGTGTTGAAGATGGTACAACTAGTCTTGTGCCTCTTCACGTCATCAGGTGTGCCAAAGGCATTTTCCAACACTTGAAGTATGTCCTTTGGCTGAGTCATCTCAAATCTGTGATTGAACTCATCGCTCATAGCAGCCAGCATGATGCAGCGCACCATGGTCCGATGACTGAGCCACTTCTGGTATGTGTCTCTGACTGTTCCATGTATATTGACAGCTAGCTCCTTAGGTGCAGGATCCGTTATCACATATAGGATCCATTCATGCTCCAGGACTATCTTCAACTTTTGATACCAGCTACCGAAGTTGGATCCCACCAACTTATCATTGTCCAACAATGATCAAAGTGATAGAGAAGTGACCATATCTGCACAAAGAAAAATCATAACCTTATTAGTAATTGATTCATTAAACCTAAAGATTTGGACTTTAATCAAAAAGTTTCTCTCACTATTTTATTCGAATTGGTAGCCTTTACCTCCAATTCAAGGAATTATTCTAATTTCTTAGTGGGTACTAGAATCCACTTAGACTGCGCACAAGCCCAACTTTGGTTGGCCAATCTATGTACATCTAAGGATAGGTTCATAACCAATTATTTTTTTAAATAATTTTTAGTAATTTTATTTTTGCCCCAGTCCCTAATCAGTATGCTTTGGCCTCCACTGAAAAGGTCTGATTAGGTCCAACCATTAACGTGACCATACTTGGCCCATCTAGCCAATGAATGATTAGGCCCAACTTTGGTTGGCTAATCTAACCACTATTTAGAAAGATGCAGTCAAAAAATTATATTATGAATGACAATTTTATCAGTCGATAAGCACTAGGCCTTTGGGCCTCCAATGATTATCCAACTGATGGATCCATTATCATCTACTTAATAGGAGGCTATGATCTAGTTATCACTATAACTATTTCATTTTAAGAACATAATAATTTTAAAAAATTTAATTGATTTAAAAGATGAGGTCAGATGAACTAGCTTATCATGATCCTCCCACTGTCTTCACCAAGTCAGCATAAGGGAGATCACTAAAGGGATGGTCTAGGAGCACTTAAATTAGTCACACTGATTTACCTAGCTGACATGGGTCAGCTCGAATAGTCAAGTGATCCGATCAAAAAATAATTTCACCAAGAGGCCAGGTAAGTTCAATCGGTGGGAGGATCTACCAAAGCTTGCCTTAGACATCATCAGGAATGGCCAGGTAAGTAGACTGTCAATTAAAAACCACCGATCTGGTTTACCTTAGACACCAACTGATTTAATTAGTTTCGATTAGATCAACCTAATAATTCGTGCTAGATCGTTTAGCCAAGAATCAAGTCCATTTGGTTCTTGTTGGTGCAGAATTCCACCAATGCCGGATGAAGCTGGAGTCGAGGGGATCACAGCCACCGTCGGGACCTGCAAGGAAAGTCTAAATCGGAGTTGGGGGTGCTCCGGCAAGACCCTCCGATGCTCAAGTCAATACTCTGCTTCAACAAAAATGGAGCACTCGAATGAGATTTTAGCAGAGTTTAGAGATAGTGCTTAGAGCTTAGAGGAGAACGTATCTGGGGGTCTCTTTTATAAATGGGAGAGCATAACCGATTGACAGCGACATCTGTAACTGTCTGGTAGTGGGCCGTTCGGGGCCATGTGGAGTTTGTAAAGGAGAGTAGTGGTGTCCGTTGTCATGACTTGTCAGAGAGTGGTGGGGTCACGTGGAGTTTGTTACAAAGAGTGGAGTGGTATCCGTTGTCATGACTTGCCAGAGAGTTCGGGCCGGATGGCTGAAGCTCGGTTGGGACGTCTGGTGGAGTGGAATAGCTCTCTGTCTCAGCAATCTAAGAGAAGCTCAGATGTTTTCGAGGTTGCTGGTGGGTTAACTATTATTGGATGCCTTAGGCGTTGATGCTGCAGATGGAAGTCATCTGCTGTAGAAGCCCGAATGGAAACTTTCTGTTGGAGAAATCTGGCTGGAGTTCGATTGCTAGAGAAGTCCGTCTGGAATTTATCTGATGTAGAAACTTATCTGAAGACTGTCCGCTGGGGAGGTCCAGTTGCATGAGGAATCTGATAGAAGGTTGACCGATAGCAAAATTCAAAAGGCGCTATAGAAGGTTGACTGATAGAAGAGTTCGAAAGGCATTGTGAAAGTTCATCCACTGGAGGAGTCTGGAGGACACTGTGGAAGGTTGACCGCTGGAGGGGTCTGGAGGAAATTTGTCTGTTGGAGGGGTATGGTTGGCACTGTTGAAGTTTAGTTGGTGCTGTTGAAGGTTGATGGCTGGAGAGGTATGGAAGACACCGGAGACAGTCAGTCACTATAGAAATTTGGCTGCTGGAGCCCGTCCGTTGTAGAAGTTCGTATGGAATCCATCCACTATAGAAGTTCGGACGAAGTCCGGTTCTTGCAGAAGTCTGGAAGGAGGCTGCTTACTGTAGAAGGTCGAATGGAGATCGGTTGCCATGGAAGCCTGGATGGAGACCGCTTATTGTAGAAGCTCGGCTGAAATCTGCTTGCAATAGAAGTTTGGATGGAATTCGCTTACTGTAGAAGCTCGGATAAAATTCGGAAGGCAGTCAACCACTTTAGAAACTTGGATGGAGTCTGGTTACTGTAGAAGTCCTGCTGCTGGAGAAGCCCGAACATTGATGAAGTCCGAAAGAAGCTCAGAGTAAATTCGATCGTGACAGGAGGAAGACTGAAAGAGATTCAGAGAGTAGTCGATCACTTGTAGAAAATCGACTGATAGTGAAGCCCAGAGAGCATTTGGAGTAGTCCGATAGATGATTGAAGGAGCTCATTATTGGAAAAGTCTGAAGGATATGATAGGAGTTCGTCCGTTGGAGGAATCTGGAGGACACTGTGGAAGGTCGACTACTAGAGGAGTTTGGATGGTACTGTGGAAGCTCGGATGGCTAGGAGAGTTCAGAAAGACGCCGCACAAGGTCGGAAGCTGGAAGAGTCCTGGGAGGGTTGGCCTCTTATGAACTTTGGCTGGGGTAATTTTATACCCAACACTAGTCCCCCTACTTTCGAGTTCGGGTTTCGAATAAAGGAAGTACAAAAAAATTTTTACAGCCAAAGTTGGCCCCCTTGATTTTCGTACTCGATTGTTTTCAAATATTTTGGCATTTGGCACGCCGATGCTGGAGACTTTTCAAATCGAGGCAACCCGAAAAGATTTTTCAAAATTCTCGCTGGAGCGTCGCCCCATGTATGGTGCAATAATGATTCTGTCAGTCGTCAGCCGTCTGCCACAACGAGTGGGACACGCGGCGGTTGTAGGTTGGCCAAAGGAGATCTGCAATCATTATTGCACCGGACCCTGAGGTCTATTTAAACCTGTCCCCCTCCTTCAGGGGTTTCACCTTGCCTGAGATTTTTCTTCAGTTTTCTCTTCTTCCTCGAGAACTTTGTCCTCCTCCAGTGTCCCTCTCGGTCTTAGG
Source organism: Elaeis guineensis (assembly GCF_000442705.2). Taxonomy (NCBI): domain Eukaryota; kingdom Viridiplantae; phylum Streptophyta; class Magnoliopsida; order Arecales; family Arecaceae; genus Elaeis; species Elaeis guineensis. Next base: position 11,444,191 of record NC_026007.2, on the reverse strand, counting down.
CGCCCTTCAGATCGACCTCCATCGCCTTTGCTGCTCTCCTACACCTCTCAGACCAGCCTAGGTTAGTTTCAGAACCTTTCTTTTTCTTGCTATTCTTTCGTTTTTCTTCTTTTGCATTCCGCCTGATCAGTTTCTCCGCGAGCACCTTGTTTTCTATTTTTTCCAATTTTTTCGGGATTTTCATTTGATTCAAAATGTCCTCCAACACTTCCTCCTCTAGCAGTTCTAGAAGTTTGTCAGCTTCAACCCCCCAAAATCCTGGTACTATAGATGAACCCATACATAGGATCAAACCTTGTCTGATCTTTATACCAGACACCATTCCCAGCTCTTTGACCTCGGACGAACTCTCACTGATTAGGATTCAGTACAGGATTCCTCCGGAGTATGAGCTTGAGCTTCCCGAGCCAACTGATCGGGCTAGCGCCCCTCCCCCTGGCCACTTTTGTTTATACCAGGAAGCCTTCCGCATCGAGCTTCGACTTCCACTCTCACCTTTTATTGTTGCTCTTTTTTGCTTTTTAAATATTTCTCTAGTTTCTGTAGCATCAAACTCCTTTAGGTTTCTGATAGGATTTCTTTCCCTCTCTCATTTAGCTGAAGTCTGGCCAACTCTTCCCTTGTTTAGAAACTTTTATACTTTTAAGCATCACCCTTCGGCAAAGGACTGGTGGTACTTCTCTTCCTAGTTCGACAGAAAGGGGTTGCTGAAAGGTGCCCCCTCTTCTATCCACAACTGGAAGGAGAGGTACTTCTACGTCCGATGCTCGACCCTGATGCTGGGGTTGCCCCCCTGGGGCTCCCTGAGGGACTCCGTCCATCGGGCTTCTAGCCTGAGAAAGGATGACCTTGAAGCCTCCAATAAACTTAAGACTTATCCAGCTCCTCTCCTCCCCGACCTTCTGAAGGAGCAACTTTTATTCCATGTCGGCCTGAGCCCTCTCAACCCTGTCGGTATTTTTTCTTTCTCAAGTCATTCGCTGCTTCCTCTTTCTCTTATTCTGTTTCTAAGCTGTGCCGATCTTTTTTCATTACAGATATGGATGCAGATGCAGCTCAGATACTAGCCAAGGGTCTCAAGGCCCATAAGAGGAAAGGCGCCACAACTTTTGGGTCAGCGAAGAAGGCGAGGGTAGAGGAGACAAGCTCGGCTGTGCTTGCCCAGGCGACCATTGTCGTTGATGCCCCCTCCGACATCGAGCCGTAGTCCCCTGAGCTTCTTCAAGAAGCCCTCTGATCGAGGTTCCCGCTCCAGAGTCTCGTCCTGAGGTGGCGTCGGGGGCCGAAAGGAAGAGAAGGAAGAAGACGGTGGCCTGCAAGATCAGCAGCAGTAGGGCTACCATCAAAGGGTCCAACGGCTCCGAAGAGGATCTGAGGGAGAATCCCTTCAACAACAGAGATTTAATAAAAAGGTTGGTCGATGGATGTGTTTTGCCCGAGATCGTCCATAGGATCGTCCATGCCGATCCTGAACAACGGGTTTGGGACTCTCTGGGGTCCTTTCTTGAGGTAGGCCGATTTACTTTTTTCTTCCTTTCGTTTCTTCACTTAGTTCATTCCTTAGCTTTTATATTAACTTCCTGGCCGCTCTTGCAGATTGGACACCAGCTCATCGCCAACATTGAGGCGATGAAAAATGCAAAGAAGCAGTCTAGGTGGAGGAAGGTCGCCAGGCTGAGGCTGCCCATGTTAAGGAGAAGGTCGTCAAAGTCACGAGTCTCCAAGAGGCGCTCCAGAAAGAGGAACAAACTTCGATGGATCTGAAGGCTGCTTTGGAGGAGGAAAGAAGGAAGGCAGAGGTCGAGGTCTCCAAGCTGAAGGAGCAGATCCCAACCCTAGTCTCGGAGGCAAGGGCCCAAGCAGTGGAGGAGTTCAAGACCTCCTCCGAGATGAGAGATCTGAATATCAAGTTCGGCCAGGCCGCCTTTATCAAAGGCTTCGAGCTTTGCCAGGAGAAGGTGGTCGGGAAGTTTTCCGAACTCAACCTCAGCTTCCTGAATGAATCATCCAATGATGAAATCGGACCTTTCAAAGCTGCTGTCGGTCTCCCTCTAGCTGAGACCTCTTCAACTGCCGCAGCTGCCATGACCGACCTTCCAGGGGCATCGAGCTCCTCCACTTCTGCTCCAGAGGTTTGAGACCTCTAATTTTGTACTTTTTTTTTGTTACAATTTTTTTTTCTTTTTATTGTACTTAAGAATTATTTAATCAATAAAATCAGATTCTTCTTTACAGGGAGCTCCTTTTTCTCCTTCTACTTCCTTTTTTCTCTTTTTTTTTTCTTGCAATGATTTGCGTTGTGATGCTCTTGTTTCCCGACAATAGTGTCCTGCCGAAGCTCTTCTCCTACCATAGGGGATTCTTTTGAAGACTATGATCTGGGATCTGAGAAGAAAAGTTCATCACCTAATGAAGAAATCAAAGAAGATGGACAACGAACTTCACAGGCTGAGGAAGAGCCATTCGGAAGCCACTGTAGAGGTTAATCACCTTCGGAACCTCCACAAAAAGGACTTCATGGACTATAGTCGGAAGAAGGCCAACTTTGAGAAGGAGCTTGAGGAACTTCAAAAATACGCTAGCGACCGATCTTGGACTCAGGCCTCTAAGATCAGCTCCCTCGAGGTCGAGTTGGCGGCCGCACGGAAGAAGATCAACCAATTGGAAGGGAGCTCGTCCTGGCTTCCAACTCAGGCTGACTATGGTCGGGATTGGTCAAAAAAATTTTCTGACCTCCAGAAGCAGCTATAGGATGCCGAGACAAATTACAACACTTACCGAGTTGGCTAGTGCGGGAAAATAGACAACTACAGAAGGAGGCTCAAGATGGCGACCGACGAGGTTGCTCACCTTTAGAAGCAGTTATCCGAAAGAGCCCAGGCCGTTTTGGTTCAAGACTCCGACGAGCTTTGATCCTTGAGGGAGACCATGGAAGAACTATCCATAGCCCTTGGGAAGGAAAAGGCTGAACTACAGTGACTGAAAATTCAGCTGTCCTATGAGCAGCAGGTGGTCAAAGATGCAGAAGTGGAGTCTGAAGTTCTAAGGAAGAGGCTTCAGGAATCGAAGGGCAAAAGCTGGTGGTTTCACCAAATATATCGAGAGATGCTATTAAGAAAGAAGGAATTGGAAGAAGAAGTTGAGAACTTAAAGCAATCCCTGATAATGGCTGGAACCGAGAGTCCAAAGTCAGAAAAAGTCGAGCTTCCTTAGAGCTTCTTTTACCTTTTGTTCTATGTATTCTTTTCTTTTCTTGTTGTTTTTTTTTACCTCAAAGGCTTTTGTAATGCACTCTTTACTAATGAAATGAAAAAAAAAAAATTATTACCTTATCTATACTTGCTCTGAGTTGTTGTTTACCAAGCTTCTCTTATCTTTTGTCTTATTCGATGTCGACGTTGTTTGAAGATTCCTGATTATCGCCGTGTTGATTCACCCTTTTTGTTCATGATCGAAGGTCTTTTTGAGGCCATTCGAATTTGATGCTTTCTCTCGGTGTTTGAGCTTGGGGCCCGAACTTCTCGTTACTTTGAGGAAGTCTATTTTTTCCTGCTAGTGTTGGGTTCCCCCTTAGAGACTGAGAATTTTTGATAAGAATTTTCTTCCTCGTTGAGATGAGGTCCCTTGTGTCTTAGATGTAGTTCATTTTTCCCTTATCTCTGGCATAGCTCGTCGCTTTTTCTTTTTCTCTCCCACCTTTTTTTTTATGTTTGGGTGAGAGCTTTTTCTCTGCTCCTAATGGGGTTGTAGGGGTGTAGAGGAGCCGTTGAGGAGGCTTTTTCCCTCATCCGATCTTAAATGATCAGGTTTTTATTTATGTCAGGATGAGGTTCTCCTCCTGTTCCTGACATAGTCAATTTCAGCTCATGTTAGGATGAGATTTTTTTTCTGTTCCTAATAGGACTTTTGGGGCACATAAGGGCCATTGCGAGGGCCTCCCCCCCATCCGATCTCTTAATAATCGGATCTTCGACTTTGCTCATGTTAGGATGAGGTTCTCCTCCTGTTCCTAATATGGCTGTAGGGGTGCATAAGGGCCGTTGCGAGGGCCTCTCCCCCATCCGATCTCTTAATAATCGGGTCTTCGACTTTGCTTATGTTAGGACGAGATCCTCCTCCTGTTCCTAACATGACTGTGGGGGGTGCATAAGGGCCATTGCGAGGGCCTCTCCCCCCATCCGGTCTCTTAATAATCGGGTCTTCGACTTTGCTCATGTTAGGACTAGGTTCTCCTCCTGTTCCTAACATGGTTGTGGAGGCGCATAAGGGCCGTTGTGAGGGCCTCTCCCCCATCCGGTCTCTTAATAATCGGGTCTTCGACTTTGCTCATGTTAGGACGAGGTTCTCCTTCTGTTCTTAACATGGCTGTGGGGGCGCATAAGGGCTATTGCGAGGGCCTCACTCCCCATCCGATCTCTTAATAATCGGTTCTTCGACTTTGCTCATGTTAGGATGAGATTCTCCTCCTGTTTCCTAACATGACTGTGGGGGTGCATAAGGACCATTGCGAGGGCCTCTCCCCCCATCCGGTCTCTTAATAATCGGGTCTTCGACTTTGCTCATGTTAGGACGAGGTACTCCTCCTATTCCTAACATGGCTGTGAGGGCATATAAGGACCGTTGCAAGGGCCTCTCCCTCCATTCGGTCTCTAAATAACCGGGCCTTCATTTGTGTCTAGACGAGGTTCTCCTCAAGATCGACGACGTGGTTCATTGAGGATTTGCTTTTTACAAGCATGTCATCCACATAGACCTCCATATTGCGGTCGCTCTATTCTTTGAAGATCTTGGTTCACTAGCCGTTGATATGTCACCCCTGCATTTTTGAGGCCAAAAAGGCATGACCCTGTAATGGTAAAGACCATGGTCAATAATAAAAGCAGTCTTTTCCTCATCCTCTGGTGCCATCCTGATTTGGTTGTAGCTGGAGAATGCATCCATGAAAGTGAGAAGCTCGTGGCCCGAGATTGCATCCACTAATTGATCAAATTCTGGACAGAGGGTAACTATCCTTCGGGCATACTTTGTTCAGCTTTTTTGAAGTATACTACACATCCTCCACTTACCGTTCGCCTTCTTGATGAGAACCACATTGGAGATCCAATTCGGATAATTGACTTTTCTAATGAATCTAGCTTTCAAGAGTTTATCAACTTGCTCAGCTATTGTCTTCTGTCTTTCTGGTGCATGACCTCGGATTTTTTTTTTCATCGATCGATGTTCGGGATCAACAGCTAGACGGTGTTCCATGACTTCCACATCAA
>NC_026007.2:11403013-11438827 GCF_000442705.2 Elaeis guineensis | reverse complement strand
ATTTCTCCCACGTTCACAAAAGGTCTCCTCTCTTCTTTCTTACATGGAAGGTGGTTTGGATCAAATCTAAAAGGAATAAGTTTGGATTTCGAATTCTATGAGATAGAGTTTTAGAAATCCAAAACTCTTTCAATTTTGCACCAAATTTATCCAAATTTTTTTTGAAATTTTTGTGGATTTTAGGGTATTTATTGTGCACCCTTTTCTATTAATCCATATATGAAAATATGAAGGAGGTGCTCAAGAGTTGGGCGTCCCTTAACTTGCCATGTTTGGATAAGCCTTGACTAGGTGTTTGACCTAGACAAGGATTCTATCATATCTCTCTATATAAGATGAGTTTCTTCATGAAATTTTAAAGAAAATTAGAAATTTGAGAGACCTTTGTGCCATCCAAAAATCAGAGAGAAATACCCTTTGGTCGTGGAGATATAAAAGATGCAAGTTTAGGTGTCTAGAGAGAAAAATGTGAAGAAGAAGAGGGTCTTCTTCTTGGGTTTTTGTTTTCATATCTTTCCTCCCTCCATCTTGAGTTTCCTGAGAGTGTATCAGATCTGAAACTCCTCCTTTTACTTTCTATCTTTGAAAGAGTCCAAATCAAGAAGAAGGAGGCACCTGATCAACCATCAAAGAAGGATCAACGCAGTACTAGCATACTGTGCTGATTTCCTGAAGTAGGACTTCTGATCGAGATTTGTGGGCTCGTGTGGATGACTCCTAGAGGCCGAACGCGTGTGCGGCTTACAACATCATCCTCAAGCCCAGATCAACAAGGTTAGAACGTCTAACTTGCAAGGTAATAGATCTGATCTATTGTTTAATACATACATTAGATGTAGTATAGAAACATGTTGATATGATCAACATGTAGTTCATGCTATATTTATATATTTTAATTTCTAATTTAATGCCATGTAATAATCATATAATAGGATCTTAGATCTAGGGATTTTTTGATCTTAGAAAATAAATTTTGATTTATTTTAGTCTTCCGCTGTATGATCTTGAAAAAGTTTCAAGATCTAACCCTCCTTTTCAAGATCTAACCCTGAAACCCTAGATAAGGTTCCTTCAACTCCTACGGGAGCCGAACTTCGCCTTTGACTTTAATTACAGGAAGACTCCACCCGGACTCCTACGGGAGCCGGGCCTCATCCTCAACTCCAACAGCTGCAGACAGACTTCGTCCGGACTCCTATGGGAGCCAGACTCCGCCCACGATTTCAATCGCAAGTAGACTTCGCACAGACTCCTAAGGGAGTCGGGCTCTGTCCTCAACTTCAACTGCTGGTAAGCCTTGTCCGGACTCCTACGGGAGCCGAACTTCGCCTTTGACTTTAATTGCAGGAAGACTCCACTCGGACTCCTACGGAAGCCGGGCCTCATCCTCGACTCCAACGGCTGCAGACAGACTTCGTCCGGACTCCTACGGGAGTCGGACTCTGCCCACGACTTCAACCACAAGTAGACTCTGCCCGGACTCCTAAGGGAGCCGGGCTCCGTCCTCAACTTCAACTGCTGGTAAGCCTTGTCTGGACTCCTACGGGAGCCAGACTTTGCCTTCGATTTTAGTTGCAGGAAGACTCCGCCCGGATTCCTACGGGAGCCGGGCTCCATCCTCAACTTCAACTGCTGGTAAGCCTTGTCCGGACTCCTACGGGAGCCGGACTTCGCCTTTGACTTTAATTGAAGGAAGAGTCCACCCGAACTCCTACGGGAGCCGGGCCTCATCCTTGACTCCAACGGCTGCAGACAGACTTCGTCCGGACTCCTACGGGAGCCGGACTCTGCCCACGACTTCAACCACAAGTAGACTCCGCCCGGACTCCTAAGGGAGCCGGGCTCCGTCCTAAACTTCAACTGCTGGTAAGCCTTGTCTGGACTCCTACAGGAGCCGGACTTCACCTTCGATTTTAGTTGCAGGAAGACTCTGCCCGGATTCCTACGAGAGCCGGGCTCCATCCTCAACTTCAACTGCTGGTAAGCCTTGTCCGGGCTCCTACGGGAGCCGAACTTCGCCTTTGACTTTAATTACAGGAAGACTCCACCCAGACTCCTACGGGAGCTGGGCCTCATCCTCGACTCCAACGGCTGCAGACAGACTTTGTCCGGACTCCTACAGGAGCCGAACTCTGCCCACGACCCCAACTGCAAGTAGACTTCATCCGGACTCATACGGAAGCCAGACTCCGTCTTCTATTCCGACTGTGGGAAGACCTTGCCCAAACTCCTACGGGTACCGGACCTTGCTACTGACTCCTACCGAACTTCGATCGACAAGTCTGGACCCCTTGGCAGGCCACAGTAACGGACAACACTGCTCCACTCCTTGCGGCGGACCCTACGCAGCTCCATTACTCCCTGCCAGGCTGTATTAACGGCCATGACTCTGCTCCACTCCCTGCAGCAGATCCTGTGCGATTCCACCACTCCCTGATGAGTCACGGCAGCAGACGCCGCTCCACTCCCCGTAACTGATTCCACATGGCGAGCCACGGCGATAGCCATGATTCCACTCCACTACCCTCCGCAATAAATTCCTCCTGACTCTGGGTGGCCCACTACCAGACGGTTACAGGCATCGCTATCAATTTGTTTCCCCCTCCATCTATAAAAGGGGAACCCCAGATACGTTATTCTATAAGCTCTCATTTTTACCTAGAAACTCTGCTAAAATTTCTGTTCGAGCACTCCATTCTTGTTGAGGCAGAGAACTGACTTGAGCATCGGAGGGTCTTGCTGGAGCAACCCTACCTCCGATTTAGACTTCTTTTGCAGGTCCCAGCGGCGACCTCGACTCCAGCTTCTCCGGCGTAAGCAGATTTTTGCACCAACAGGATTGGCGCTAGAAGAAGGGTCGCACCTTCGTGCGGTACCCTTGTTCTTAAAGGAGCGCTCAACGGAGCCGCCTCCGATCATCTTCTCCGACACCCGCTCCTCCTTTCCCCCACTGGATCCTCACCCGATGCCTTCACACGAAGCATCCGTACGGCTACCCACGGCCTCCGCAGCCATATCTCGGGCCTCGGTCTCGCCTTCGATTTCTCGGGCCCTGCATCCTCCGACAATGGTCACCGGCATGGAGTGGTCGGACAATTGGCCTCCGACGGATTTCGCCAACACCATCTCGGGAGGACCCCGACAGGAAGCAACCAACATACCGGCTGTACCCCCCAAGCGACAAAAGATTGAAGAGCCCATAACCTTTACTGAAGAAGACGCTCAGGGAGTCCAATTCCCTCATAACGATGCGGTCGTAGTTTCCATGAATATAGCAAATTACGACATCCGTCGCATTCTTGTCGACAATGGAAGCTCAGCCGACATCTTGTTCTACGACACCTTTTCAAGAATGTCCATCCTTGACGGCCATTTGAGACCGATTAGCTCCCCTCTGGTAGGGTTTACCGGTGATGCTGTTCCGACGGAAGGAATGATAACTTTGACTGTGGTCGCAGGTCGATATCCAAGGCAATCCAGGGCTCTGGTGAATTTCTTGGTGGTGAAGGCACCGTCAGCTTACAATGCAATCCTCGGCCGACCTGGCCTCAATGCTCTCCGAGCCGTCGTATCAACCTACCATTTGAAGTTGAAATTTTCCACCAACCAGGGGATCGGAGAGGTCTGGGGAGACCAAGCCCTGGCTAGATACTGCTACAACATAGCCTTGCAAAGAAGCGACCAATCTGACCCCTGTCCCGTCGATGGACTGGATGCTCGCGATGACCTCACCGAAGAGAGGGGCACCCCAATTGAAGATCTGGTACCAATCCCTTTGAATGACGGAAACGCGGAGCATGTAGCGATGATCGACTCCAACTTGGGGGAGGAGGTGCGGACGCGTCTCATTGATTTTTTACGAAGGAATGCGGATATTTTCGCTTGGGTTCCAGTAGACATGCCAGGGATTGACACGAAAGTCATGGAGCATCACCGGCCGTCGATCCAAAGCATCGACCGATGAAAGAAAAAATTCGAGGTCATGCACCGGAGAGGCAGAAGGCGATAGCCGAGGAAGTGGACAAGCTCCTTAAAGTCGGATTCATTAAGGAAGTCAATTATCCTGATTGGATTTCCAACGTTGTCCTAGTCAAAAAAGCAAACGGCAAGTGGAGGATGTGCATAGACTTCAGAAAGCTGAATAAGGCCTGTCCAAAGGACAGCTACCCCCTTCCCAGAATCGATCAACTGGTGGACGCGACCTCGAGCCATGAGCTCCTCACCTTCATGGATGCGTTCTTCGGCTATAATCAAATCAGAATGGCATCGAAAGATGAAGAAAAGATAGCTTTCATCACTAATCGTGGCCTTTACTGTTACAGGGTCATGCCTTTTGGCCTCAAAAATACGGGCGCAACCTACCAACGGTTGGTGAACAAAATCTTCAAGGAGCAGATCGACCGTAACGTGGAGGTCTACATGGACGATATGCTCGTAAAAAGCAAATCTTCCAGAGATCACGTCGCCGACCTCGAGGAGACCTTCGCGCTCTCCAAAAATATAGAATGAAGCTGAACCCAACTAAATGCGCTTTCAGAGTAACCTCGGAAAAGTTCCTGGGCTTCATGGTGTCGGGGCACGGGATCGAGGCCAATCCAGAGAAAATTCGCGCCATCCAGGAGATGGCCACCCCAAAGTCGATAAAAGAGGTTCAGCGCCTCACGGGGAGGATAGCGGCCCTGAATCGCTTCGTCGCGAGGTCGGTCGAACGGTGCTTACCCTTCTTTCAAACCCTCAAGCAGTCGAAGAACTTCTGTTGGACCTCTGAGTGCCAACAGATGTTCGAAGAACTAAGGAGCTACCTCGGCTCACCCCCACTGTTGGCAAAGCCGGAGCCTGGGGAGGAACTATTTTTATACCTGGCGGTCTCTCCCATGGCTCTCGTGACCGTTCTTGTCAAAGAAGAAGCGAAAGTCCAACGGCCAATCTACTACATCAGCCGCATGTTGAGGGACGTCGAGACCAGGTACACCAAATTAGAAAAACTGACTTACGCCTTGTTGATTGTAGCCCGGAGGCTTCGACCCTACTTTTAAGGGCACACCGTGACGCTGCTCACCGATCAACCGATCAAAGCGATTTTGCACCGGGCGGATGCCTCTGGGAGGATGGCAAGGTGGGCGATCGAGCTCACAAAATTCAACATCAACTATCGACCCAGGCCAGCAGTGAAGGCCCAAATACTGACAGATTTCATAGTGGAGTATACTATCCCAGAGGAGGCTGAACCTGAACAAAGCGAAATTGACGACCTGAAGTCCCGACCGAACTCCCCTGAAGAAGAAGCGGACCCCTCTGATCGCTTTTTGGCCCTCTATGTGGATGGGTCTTCCAACATGTCAGGCGCAGGTGCAGGCCTGATCTTGGTCAGTCCGGAGGGAATCATCGTGGAGTACGCTCTACATTTTGAGTTCCCCGCAATAAATAATGAAGCGGAATATGAAGCTCTGATCGCGGGGCTAAGGATCGCCAAAGAGCTGGGAATAGATCAGTTCCGGATCCACAGCGACTCTCAACTAGTAGTGGGACAAGTCAGCAGAAGTTACGAAGTGCGGGAGGATAGTATGGCCAAATACCTTGAAAGGGTAAAGGAGCTCGTCCCCACCTTTAGCAGCTTCAACATCAGACAGATCCCAAGGTTGGAAAATACCAGGGCTGACCTTCTCTCCAAGCTGGCAACGCTGGCTCCGACCGAACTGCCCAAAGGCATTCTCTTTGAAGTTCTAAAATGCCCGAGTACAGAAGAGTCGCGGCCCGTGATGGAAATTGACCACGAGCCCAGCTGGGTCGACCCACTGATAATCTATCTCAGAGATGGAGTTCTCCCCCAGGATGCAAAAGAAGCTCAAAAGCTCCAAAACCAAGCCTCCCGATACATCCTTTATGAGGGCAAATTGTACAAGAGATCATACTCCTTGCCCCTCTTAAAATGTCTCCGGCCTTCGGAAGCTGACTACGCCTTATGGGAAGTGCATGAAGGAATCTGCGGAAACCATTTGGGGGCTAGACTTTATCCCACAAGTTGCTCCGCCAAAGATATTACTGGCCGACAATGCATCATGATTCGATTGAATATGTCAGAAAGTGTGATCGATGCCAGAGATATGCTAACGTCCAAAGACAGCCCACCACCGAGCTCACACCTTTGAGTGCCCCATGGCCTTCTGCGCAATGGGGGATGGACATCCTTGGCCCCTTTCCCATGGCGTCTGGGCAGAGAGAGTTTCTCCTGGTAGCGATCGACTATTTCACCAAATGGGTTGAAGCCGAACCACTAGCAAAAATCACAGAAGCAAAAGTGCAAGATTTCATCTAGAAGTCGATCATGTGTAGGTTCGATCTGCCTAAAACCCTAATCACTGATAATGGACGGTAATTCACGGGAGCAAAATTCATCGAATTCTGTGAAGATCTAAACATCTCCCACAACTTCACATCGGTAGCCCATCCTCAGGTGAACGGTGAAGCTGAGGTGACTAATAGAACCCTTTTGCAGGGGATTAAGACAAGGCTCGAAAAAGCGAAGGGAACTTGGGCGGACGAACTTTATCATGTGTTGTGGGCGTATCGAACTACCCAGAGGCTGCCCATAGGGGAGACCCCCTTTGCTTTGGCCTTTGGTACGGAGGCCGTCATCCCAATTGAGCTTAAACTCCCATCAGCGCGAGTCATGGCATTCGACGAACATCAAAATTCGCAAAGTCTTAAAGCCAACCTCGACCTGCTGGAAGAAAGATGGGAGATAGCTCAGGTTCGAATGGCAGCCTACAGATAGAAAGTCGCTCGGTATTACAATGCCCGGGTCAAGAACAAAGTCTTTAGAGCAGGAGATCTAGTGCTTCGACGAGCCGCTGTCTCGCAATCTCAGGATCGAGGGAAACTCGCCCCAAACTGGGAAAGCCCATATGAGGTCAAAGAAGTAGTCCGACCCGGAACTTATTATTTTAAGGAGCTCGGAGGGGCCGACCTCCCGCGACCATGGAGCTCGGACAACTTACGGATGTACTACCAATAACTTCATTTTAATTAAAAGTTGTATATCTGCATGTCTTTGGCAATATCCTATATCTACAGGATAATCCAAACAAATTGTATCAGAAGCGAGAGGGGAACCTCATCTCGACAAAATCGAAGGCCCGGTTCTCTTTAGACCAGATGGGGGGAGAGGCCCGGCAATGCCCATATGTGCCCCCACAGCCCTGTTAGGGACAGGAGGAGAACCTTGCCCTAACTTGAGCAAAGTCGAAGGCCCGGTTCCCTTAAGACCGGATGGGGGGAGAGGCCCTGCAATGCCCATATGCATCCCCACAGCCCTGTTAGGGACAGGAGGAGAACCTCGCCCTAACTTAAGCAAAGTCGAAGGCCCGATTCCCTTTAGACCGGATGGGGGGAGAGGCCCTGCAACACCCAAATGCACCCCCACAGCCCTGTTAGGGACAGGAGGAGAACCTCGCCCTAACTTGAGCAAAGTCGAAGGCCCGATTTTCTTTAGATCGGATGGGGGGAGAGGCCCTGCAACGCCCATATGCGCCCCCACAGCCCTGTTAGGGACAGAAGGAGAACCTCGTCCTAACTCGAGCAAAGTCGAAGGCCCGACTCTCTTTAGGTCGGGAGGTGGGAAGGGCCCAGCAACGCCCATATGTACGCCCACGGCCGCATTAGAAATAAGAGGAGGACCTCATCCTAACCAGAGCTGAAACCTGTTACGACAGGAATGGGGGAAGAACCTCGTCCCGGCATCAATTAAAAGTCTGATCGTTCAAAGACCAGAAGAGAAAAAGGGGGAGACTTTCCCCAACGGCCCCCTCACAATAAAATTCCGTCCGGACTCCTACGGGAGCCAGACTTTGTCCCTAACCTTGACTGCAGGTGGACTCCGCCCGGACTCCTACGGGAGCCGAGCTCCGCCCGCAACTTCACTTACAGGCTTCGTCCAGACTCCCACGGGGACCGGACTCCACCTCCTGCCCCAACTACAGGAAGACTCCACCCGGACTGCCACGGGAGTCGGACTTCACCTCGACTTCACTTACGGGAGCCAAACTCCTGTAGCCTCACCAAGAGCAGAGAAAAATTCCAAGCGAAAAAGAAAAAGGAAGCCGATGGATCATGTCAGCGACGAATGGAAAACAAACAGCGTCCAAGATGCAGAGAACCCTGTCTCGGCAAGGATTGGGGCTATCATCAAGAACCTCAGCTTTCAAGGAAGCTTTCAACACAAGCCCAAGGTAAGACAACTTCCTCAGGGTGACAGAAGCTCAGACCTCCGAGTTCGAGCCCTGATGGGGGCACCAAACCCGAATGGCCCCAGACGACTCTGCGGCCACGGACGAAGAAGATGGGTCGATACGATAGCAATCAGGTACCTTCGAATGACACAAAGGCCGAAAAGAAGCTCGGCAAATGACAATTCAACACATAAGTAAAAGAGGTAGTGGAAAATTACCTTCTCGTATGCATTATAGAGCCATTGAGGTTGAAGGAAAGGGATAACTAAAAGGCGAGCCGGCGTGGCAACCACTGGTAACCTAAGGATGACGTCAAAAAAAAAAAAAAAGAGAAGAAAAAGAAAAGAAGAGAAAAGGAGAAAGGGAATACAACAACGACAATGGCAAAGGAAAGAAGTTTGGCAGACAACAATTCAACGCAAAGTGCGGACGAGGTAATAAAATCTCCTTCTCATTTTTCAATCAACAAGATGTACGTTACAAGACCCGGAAGGCCAGAAAAGAATACACTATTACAAGGCTCGGATACACGACTTGGAAGAGATACACCAGAGGCCACTTCAGGCTGTAAACTTCTCTTCCCGGTTCTATCCAACTGCATTTTTAAGTGCGTGTGATAAACATGCTCGGCTTTCTCCCGCTCCATCTCCGAAATCCCAACCCTAGGGGGAAAAGAATGGGATAGAGTTCAGGAGGCAGCAAAGGCAACGGCAGCGACGACGATGACCTATTTCAAGAAGAATCGGGGTTACCTCGGGGACAGCGATGGCGTCGGAGATATGCACCATCACTGAATGCCCCATGACAACCGCCGTCCTAGGCATTCCGGCAAGGTCAGCATGCGCTACTTCCACCATCCCCGCAACAAGTTTTACTGCCCCACCGTCGGTGCCAATCGCTTCTGGTCCCTCGACTTTGATGACATCAAGGATCCCATCATGGCTTGTGACGACGACTCTGCCCTCTTGACCGACGTCGCCCCGATCAGCTACTCTAAAATTCTCAGGCGGAACACCTTCATCGGTTGTCCCCGTTATTAAACCCCTATTGTTGAAGGGATTCTCCCTCGAGCCCTCTTCAAAGCGACGGGAACCCACGATGACACAACCGGAGAACTCGCAGACTGCTGTTCTCCTCCTTGCACCCTTCCAAGATCGTGGCATCTTCTTGAGATTGGCCTCCAGGGCGGAGGTCCTGGTGGGGGAACCCCTTAAAGAGAATCAGGGGACTGGAAATGGCAGAGAGCCGGCGGAGATGGCAAAAACTAGCATAAAGGATGCTCGGAGTCGGAAGGGGCACCAATGGAGTGGCAGAGTGGCTAATCTTTCTGGCAAAAGGAAGATGTCATCCCTCAGGCGAAGTGAAGCCCCCCGAGGAAGGGTGGGGGGTTTAAATATTCAACGGAGCCTAGCGCAATTATGGTGGCGAGTGTCCCTAGGCCAACCGGTGCTCACCACGTGTCCCGCATGTCCCATTCGCCGCTACCGAGGGTTAACTGTTCGCAAACTTTTATGGCACGACGCTTGGGATCACGTCCCGATGGGAGTTCCGAAAAGACTCTTCGGGTCGCCCTAATCGAAAAAAGGGCTCCGGCATGCGCATTAAATGCCAACATATCCGAGGACGGTTGCGCACGGGCGTCAGGGGGAGAACTTCGGCTGCGACGACCTCTCTGTACTTTCTTCATTCGAAATTCAAACTCGAAAGTAGGGGGACTGGTGTTGGGTATAAAATACCCTCGACCGAAGTTCTTGGCGGGATTGACCCTCGCAAGTCTCTTCTGACTTTCGACTGCTGTTGGTGAACTCCCATCGCTCCGCCCGGACTCCTATGGGAGTCGGGCTCCATCCTCGACTCCAACGGCTGCAGACAGACTTCGTCCAGACTCCTACGGGAGCCAGACTCCGCCCACGACTTCAACTGCAAGTAGACTTCGCCCGGACTCCTATGGGAGCCAGGCTCCATCCTCAACTTCAACTGTTGGTAAGCCTTGTCCGGACTCCTACAGGAGCCGGACTTCGCCTTTGACTTTAATTGCAGGAAGACTCCACCCGGACTCCTACGGGAGCCGGGCCTCATCCTCGACTCCAACGGCTGCAGACAGACTTCATCCGGACTCCTACGGGAGTCGGACTCCGCCTACGACTTCAACCACGAGTAGACTCCGCCCGAACTCCTAAGGGAGCCGAGCTCCGTCCTCAACTTCAACTGCTGGTAAGCCTTGTCCGGACTCCTACGGGAGCCGAACTTCGTCTTTGACTTTAATTGCAGGAAGACTCCACCCGGACTCCTACGGGAGTCGGGCCTCCGTCCTCGACTCCAACGGCTGCAGACAGACTTCATCCGGTCTCCTACGGGAGTCGGACTCCACCCACGACTTCAACCGCAAGTAGACTTCGCCCGAACTTCTACGGGAGCCGAGCTCCATCCTCAACTTCAACTGCTGGTAAGCCTTGTCCGGACTCCTACGGGAGCCGGACTTCATCTTTGACTTTAATTGCAGGAAGACTCCACCCAGACTCCTACGGGAGCCGGGCCTCATCCTCGACTCCAACGGATGCAGACAGACTTCGTCCGGACTCCTATGGGAGTCGGACTCCGCCCACGACTTCAACCGCGAGTAGACTCCACCTGGACTCCTAAGGGAGCCGGGCTCCGTCCTCAACTTCAACTACTGGTAAGCCTTGTCCGGACTCCTACGGGAGTCGGACTTCGCCTTTGACTTTAATTGCAGGAAGACTCCACCCGGATTCCTACGGGAGTCGGGCCTCATCCTCGACTCCAACAGCTGCAGACAGACTTCGTCCGGACTCCTACGGGAGCCGGACTCCGCCCATGACTTCAATCGCAAGTAGACTTCGCCTGGACACCTACGGGAGCCGGGCTCCATCCTCAACTTCAACTACTGGTAAGCCTTGTCTGGACTCCTACGGGAGCCAGACTTCGCCTTTGACTTTAATTGCAGGAAGACTCCACCCGTACTCCTACGGGAGCTGGGCCTCGTCCTCGACTCCAATGGCTGCAGACAGACTTCGTCCGGACTCCTACGGTAGCCGGACTCCACCCACGACTTCAACCACAAGTAGACTCCGCCCGGACTCCTAAGGGAGCCGGGCTTCGTCCTCAACTTCAACTGCTGGTAAGCCTTGTCTGGACTCCTACGGGAGCCGAACTTCATCTTCGATTTTAGTTGCAGGAAGACTCCGTCCGGATTCCTACGGGAGCCGGGCTCCATCCTCAACTTCAACTGCTGGTAAGCCTTGTCCGGACTCCTACGGGTGTCGGACTTCGCCTTTGACTTTAATTGCAGGAAGACTCCACCCGGACTCCTACGGGAGCCAGGCCTCGTCCTCGACTCCAACGGCTGCAGACAGACTTTGTTCGGACTCCTACGGGAGCTGGACTCCGCCCACGACTTCAACCACAAGTAGACTCCACCCAGACTCCTAAGGGAGCCGGGCTCCGTCCTCAACTTCAACTGCTGGTAAGCCTTGTCTAGACTCCTATGGGAGCCAGACTTCGCCTTCGATTTTAGTTGCAGGAAGACTCCACCCGGATTCCTACGGGAGCTGGGCTCCATCCTCAACTTCAACTGCTGGTAAGCCTTGTCCGGACTCCTATGGGAGCCGGACTTCGCCTTTGACTTTAATTACAGGAAGACTCCACCTGGACTCCTACAGGAGCCGGGCCTCGTCCTTGACTCCAACGGCTGCAGACAGACTTCGTCCGGACTCCTACGGGAGTCAGACTCCGCCCACGACTCCGACTGCAAGTAGACTTCGTCCGGACTCCTACGGAAGCCAGACTCCATCTTCTATTCTGACTGCGGGAAGACCTCGCCCCTACGGGTACCGGACCTCGCTACCGACTCCTACCGAACTTCGGCTGACAAGTCTGGACCCCTTGACAGGCCACAGTAATGGACAACACTGCTCCACTCCCTGCGGCGGACCCTACGCAGCTCCATTACTCCCTGGCAGGCCGTATTAACGGCCACGATTCTGCTCCACTCCCTGCGGTGGATCCTGTGTGATTCCACCACTCCCTGACGAGTCACGACAGTGGATGCCGCTTCACTCCCCGTAACTGATTCCACGTGGCGAGCCACAGCGATAGCCACGATCCCACTCTACTACCCTCGGCAATAAATTCCTCCTGACTCTGGGTGGCCCACTACCAGACGGTTACAGGCGTCGCTATCAATTTGTTGCCCCCTCCGTCTATAAAAGGGGAACCCCAGATACGTTATTCTATAAGCTCTCATTTTTACCTAGAAACTCTGCTAAAATTTCTGTTCGAGCACTCCATTCTTGTTGAGGTAGAGAACTGACTTGAGCGTTGGAGGGTCTTGCCAGAGCAACTCCACCTCCAGTTTAGACTTCATTTGCAGGTCCCAACGGCGACCGCGACTCCAGCTTCTCCGGCGTAAGCGAATTTTTGAACCAACAACAATCATACAGCATAACAAGTTATGCTAGGATAACTTTATATCAAAATAATATCAAAACCTTTCAGATCTAAAATTTTTCTCTACAGATTTTAAATCTAAATTCTAATCTCATACATTTGACATGGGTCTGATACCACTGTTGGAGTTTTATGATTTTATGCATGCAAAAATTTTTCAAAACAAGTATGAAGCATAATTTAAAATTTTCAGATTAAATCTAATTTAATCTAAGCATGTATAAGATCAAATTTTAAAACCATAAATAGGATCATTATATGTGAGATAGAATTCAGATACAGAAATCAATTAGAGAAAAATAAATAGAGAACATACCTTAGCATGGATCAATCTTCATCGCGAGCTGATAATCATGGATGTCTTCCGAAGGTCTCTTGTAGCCGCACAAATATCCAGCCTCTACAGGTATCCATATGAGACTCTGATCTAATCAAAAACTTTTTGATCTTATCAGAGTGCTAGCTCCTTTACAGAGATCGCATCTTGATGGTTGAAAATCTTTTTTTCTCTCAAGAAACTCTTAGAGAAGAAGAAGAGGTAAGAGGATGTTGATCTCTATGCTAGAGATCATAAGAAGAACCCTTCCTTCTCTTTTCTTCCTTAAACCCATACACCAAATCTCTACAATAGAGATGTAAAAATTTTATCCAACTTTTTGATAAAGAAGAGATGAGACACCTATGTCCAAACAAGGACAAAAGAGAAGAGAGGAGATATCTTAACAACCAACTTTTGGTTGTGTAAGAAAGAAAAGATATCTTACCTCACGCCATGCCCATGCACGCCGTGCCCTTCTCCCCTTATTTTTCTCACGCATGCTCCTCACCCTTTTGGATGTGAAAACCTGATGCAAATCTTCTTATCACCTCCCATATGGTGCTGTTTAAATAGGTGAAAAGGGATTTGAGTTTAGGAACGAGATAAGAGTCCAACTCTCCTCGGACTCTAGTTTCTTGATGCCGCCCACCACCTTATTTTTGTGCACCCTATATCTCATGGGAAAAGGTGTTGGCATGAACTCCTTTCACGCACCACACCTCATAGATAAAATGGAAAATATAGCTGCTAATAAAAGGTGGGCGTGGGGCTGGTTTTATGCCACATGGAAGGGTGAAGTCCAATCCACTTAGGACTCCTTGTAGGTGGTTGATTTAAATCAATTTAAATCTCAACCAATTTTAATCATATTAGGATCTGATTAGACCCAAATAGATAAAAAATTAAGTCTGATTTAGAGCCCAAACTATTTAGATTAGATGTCACCTAATTACAAAAGGAGTCCTAGTCTTTTTGGACTCTCACTTGGTGCTTCAGTCAAACTCAATTTAATCCTAATCCAATTAGGATTTGGTGCACCTTTGAAAATAAGAATTTTTAATCCAAATAGAAACTCATATATCCTAGTCTAATTAAAAATTGAGTCAAACCTAAATTCTAATTCAAATAAGAATGATTCTCTCATGCAATTTAAGTTATCTTGTGACCCAATCAGGTTTGATCAAATCAAACCTATGTCAAGTTAAATTAAATTTAATTTAATTAGACTTGATTTAAATCCCATAGCTCAATTAAATTAAGCTATCTAGTAATTTAATTACTAATTAATCCTCCTTTAACTCACTAACTCTTTAACGAGTTACTTAATGCAACTTTTGTATTGGATCAATCATCAATCAAATTGATAATCAAATCCTATCACGATTCATAATCATAATTCAACTATCTGATCAGTCTAAAGTCTCTTTTGTGTGTGACCCTATAGGTTCTATTATGTCTGATAGTGAGATATATTGTGATCTCTATCACAATATCATTGAAACTCTTCAATGGATTGAAATCAGTCCAACTCTATCCACTATGGATCATCGATCATCAAGATGATGCTTGTGAGTCTCACAATCCACTAGTGACACCTAGCAGTATATAGTGGCAATCTAGCAGAATAAAAAGTGATGAACCTCTAGGTGCAGTTAACGTATGATACAGTTCCTCGATCGTGAGTTCCGACCATAGCAGGTCATGGATGAATCGTCAAACCTCATCATCGATCATATGATAGATTCAATCAGTTCAAATTTATATGTGATTCCTATAAATTTTTTTTCCAATAATTATATTGCTATGGTCATAGACTTAAAGACTCAACTTCATAAATCCTATAGGACTACTTTCTTCTGCTAGGATCGATAGATCCCATCTAGATGTACACCCTACTCTTACAGTGGATCAACTATCATCAACATCCACTACAAGGGCTTATTGAGACCCATGTTTATATATAATCAAACTTCAGTAGCCTCACTATGAGCAGTTGTAGCATCGTAGGTCAAAAGATCAGTCATACAACTGCAGCATCGAGAAAGTCACTAACGAGTGAGGAGACATCCATATGACTTTCATGTTGGTCACACTTAATGCTAGTTATTCTTTAACAACCACTTACATTCTTGTTCTAGTGTCACTACACCGCAGACTCGAGATCCATCTGTCTGAAGGAAGCGATCCATGCATTGGTCTATCCAGATCAATCACCATCTCCATGATGATCCTATGACCAGGAGTAATTTAGGAATCAACCATTAATGACACATGTCTCAAATTCTCAACTCTTTAAGAATATGTGTCATCATCTTGTTAATTCTTTAGATGATTTATGGATATATAAAATATGAATGGTAATATAAATACCCAATAAGTATAAAATTATATCCTAGAACTATAATATATGTTAGCCAAGATTGGCTTCTAGGGCATACATTCAACATTAGACGGGCTTTATTGATCTCTACCTTTCCATTCACTCTTTTTTTCCTCTTGATAATCCATTTACACCCTATGAATTTTATCTCTTCAGATAGATCAACTAGTGTCCATACACCATTGATCTCTATGGACTCCATCTTGGATTTCATGGCCTCAAGCCATTTCTGAGAGTCAAGCTTTTGCATGACCTTCATATAGGTGATCGGATCCTCATCATTCTCATCAAGTTCGATGGGATCTCCATTTCGGATCAGAAAATCATAGTGTCTGTCCGACTGATGTGGTACTCTACTAAATCTCCTCAACGGTGCCTCTACTGGTTCTGAATTTAATTTACCAATCAAATCTAATTCTGTGTGTGTCGGTCCTTCTACCTCATGAACTTCATCAAGTTCAATTTTATAGGCACTAGCTCCTTCACCAAAAAACTTCTTTTTCAAAAAGACTACCTGACTGCTGACAAATACCTTTTATTCTATAGTGAGGTAGAAGTAGTATCCTTTAGTTTTCTTTGGGTACCCTATGAACAAGCATCTATCAGACTTCAGTCCAACCTTATCTGTCTTTAAACGCTTGACATAAGCTGGACACCTCCAAACCCTAAGGTGTGAGAGCACCGACTTACATCCAGTCCATATCTCATATGGAGTTTTATCGACAGACTTACTGGGCACCTTATTCAAAATATAGTAGGTAATTTCTAGAGCATATCCCCAAAATGAGATTGGTAGACTTGTAAATCCCATCATGGATCGGACCATGTCTGACAAAGTTCGATTCCTCCTCTCCGACATCCCGTTATGTTGTGGTGTTTCAGGAGAGGTCCACTATGAGAGAATCTCATTCTCTTTCAGATATATCAGGAACTCACTGGTGAGATATTCACCTCCTCAGTCTGACTGAAGGGTCTTAATACGCTTTTCAGTTTGTTTCTCTATTTCAGCATGAAATTATTTGAACATTTCAAATGATTCTGACTTATGCTTCATAAGATAGACATATCCATACCTCGATAGATCATCTGTAAATGTAATAAAGTAGAAGTATCCTCCTCTGGTACTTATGTTCATAGGTCCACAAACATCAGTATGTATTAGACCTAGGATATTGCTAGCTCTTTCATTTTTTCTCTTAAAAAGTTGACTTAGTCATCTTATCAAGTAGATAGGATTCGCAGGTAGGTAATGATTTACAATTATCTATCTCAAGGATACATTTTTTGATCAACCTGTCAATCCTATTCTTGTTCACATGACCAAAGCTATAATGTCAAAGATAGGATTCACTGATATTATCTAACTTAGGATGTTTACAGGGTGCATACATTACACTAACAGACTGTGATATTATGTATATGCTATATTTTAATTGTAGTATCATTTATAATGATATCACAAAAATCATCCTTTATTATAAACTTGTAATCAAGTTTGATCAAAAGATCTATAGAGATAACATTCATCATAAAGGAGGGACAATAATGACAATCATCTAACATGACACTACTGGACTCGAAGACAAGCTATAAAGTTTCTAAGGTCAGAACTGGAACAAGACTTCCATCTCCAACGTTAAGGAACCGCTCGCTCTCTCGAAACTTCCTACTTATCTATAGTCCCTACAACGAATTATATATATTAATAAGACTTTTGATATCCAATACCCAGGTAGTAGTATCATAAACAGAAAAATTACAAGGTATTATCATATAAGTACCTTATGAAGCAACCGATTGTTTCTTTTTCTTATTCTTAGGCCTGTTTGGGTCAAGGATAGCTATATAAGTAGAACAATTTCTTTTTCAATGATCCAGCTTCTTACCGAAGAAGTACTCTGCATGGCTCTTATCAACTTTTGATAGTTTGCTCTGCTTGAGATCGGTGGCATGGGATTTTTGTACCTTTTTCTTCTTTCCTCTCTTAAAAGATCGACGTCCTGCAGATGAACCTTTCACTAAATTCACTGGCTCCTTCTGGAACTAGTGATCCTTCTCAAAAATCTGCAGTAATCTTAGCAAACCATGGTAGTTTACCACAGTGTTTGTCATTCTATAATGACTGAGAAAGGATAGGTAAGATTTCGGTAGCGAATTGAGAATAGCATCTTTGCTTAACTGTTCATGCAACGAAAAGCCAAGTTTGCTAAGACATTCAATCTGCTCAATCATGTACAATACATGATCGATGATTGAAGCTCCCTCTCGCATACGGGTATTGAACACTGTATAGGAGGTTTTGTGTCTCTTGCATCCTTAGAGGTGCTGAAGTACTTATTCAATATTTGAATGATCTCCTCTAGCTACACATCCTCGAACTTACGATTAAGTTCATCGTTCATAGCTGCCCTCATCACACAATGTACGGTCATGCAGTCATTGAGCCACTTCATATAAGTATCTCTCACGGCATGAGGAGCATTGACTGCAGGTTCTTTAGGTGCCTCATCCATAAGGATATACAAAATCCTCTCGTACTCCAAGATGATCTTCAACTTTTGATACCAGCTATCAAAGTTGGGTCTGGTGAGCTTGTCACTGTCCAACAGCATATGGAGGGATAGTGTGTTGCCATAATTGAAAGAAAAAATATTAGCCTATTAGTATATGAATTATTTTTAATCTTGAAGATATGAACTTTAGTCTAAAAGTTTTTCCACTTATTTTATAAATTGGTAGCCTCTACCTCCAACTCGAGGAATTACATTAATTTTTTAGTGGGTACTAAAATCCACATGGACTGTATTCAGATCCGAGTGTGGCTCGACCAACCCTAGTGCCTCCATGGGTAGCTTCATAACCTATTATTTCTCCAAATAACTTCTAGCAATTAGGTTTTACCCTAGGCATCCTTTCAGCAAGCATGTGGCACCTTCATTGAAAATCTCGATTAGGTCCAACCATTAACATGGCATACCAAGTGTATCTAACAAACGGATGTCCAGATCCGAGTGTGGCTCGATGAACCTGAGTATTGATATGAAGGTATATCATGATAGTCATATGATAAATGATAATTCTAATATATAACAGATACCAGGCGTGTGGTGCCTCCAATGCCTATTTGGAATATTGGACTGATTATCACGCACCTTAATAGGAGGCTATGATCAAGTTATCTCATAACTTTAACATTTTGTGGACTTAATAATTTAGAAGATTTGATTTTATTGATCTGAGAATAAGACAAGAAGTCAACCTGCAAGCTGCAAATCCTCCCACTGACTTCATCAAGTCATGTAAAGGATTAGACACAAGCTGGTCTAAAGACACCTAAATCAGTCACACTGATTTACCTTAATGGCATGGGTCTGCATGAATCGACTAGTGACCTAATCAAAATATAATCTACCATATTGGCTAGGGAAGTGAGATCAGTGGGAGGAATATGCCCTTAACTCACTGTAGACGTATTTAGGTGAATAGCTCTCAATTAGAAACTACTTGATCGAATCTGTCAAACTTACCTTAGACACCAACTGGTTAATTAGTTTCAATTTGGTCCACCAGATGATTCAGGCTCAACCACAGAGCCATGATCATGGTCCATTTATTAGGGTCAAACACATGGACTTGATCAAACTTTAACTATTGAGATTGATTTAGAGAAATACTGACCTAATCTAATTCAACACTTGATTAGATTTAATCAATTTCTCTACATGGTCTATATGTATTTCTAACCCTAGGTCTAACCCATTAGAAGGATCTGATTCATGCTAACCCTTTGTCTATCATTTTATGTGATGTCTTAATGATCTTCAATTTTCAAATCTAGATCATTCAAAATTAAGTGTGTGAAACGTGTATTTCAGTCTGTAAAACTATTCTACAAGAATTTTAGGTGAAGCATACTATATGTTTCAATCTATGAAAATAAATTTTTATAATATGTTTAACAATTAAATATGCATAGGTATGATCTAAACTTCATACATACATCTCATGCATCATGACACCTTTTAGATCTATACCGATTACATCTTATGTAACATATAATTCAGATCTAAAATAATTTTATATCTAAATTTTATCTTATTGTAATGAATTATAAATTACTTTAGATCTAATCTAAATATATTTAAGATCAAAATAATACATAAAAATTTATTCACTTTTTTTTTCATAAAATCAGATCACAATGACAATCCTACACATCATAAGAGAACCCATCGAATAAGTAAAAGAGAGATTAATCTCTTCAATCTCCTATGACCGAATGGTCTGATGATCTCATCGATATGAGTACTAGGCTACTAAAATCTGAAATCTAATTTTATATATAATTACATCAACATACAATTATTGACAAAACTATTTTCTGTCATGAACATATCTTTGATCTTATCAATTATGTTCTTCATCTAATCTAATTAGATTTGATACATCATATACATCATATCAGATCTAAAACACATCTTATACTGATTATAAAATATTAATTTTAGATTTTATATCATATAAAAAATTAATTAGATACAAACATGAATGCATAAGGAATAAATTTTTGATAAAATTTATTTTCATGCAGTACTAAATTTAAATAGGATTCAGATCTAAATATCCATCGAAATGGATCCAATTTAGATCTAAAATAATCTCACTTCATAAAAATAAATAATATTGAAATTTTATTAAAATAAATTTAAAATAAATTTTAATTCACATTGTTATTCCATCAAAAATTTAGTAGCAGTAGAATTCTGTTATAACAAACTTATAATAACCTCAATCAACCATTGATTAGGCACCTCTAATCCGATCAAAATTAGATCAAAAATCTCATATAAATAGATTAAATTAGATTTAATATCTTACAAAAAATTTCAATTATATCTTATGTAATTAATCCCACAAAATTCAGTTATGCATGTATGTATTTCAAATCTGCTCTAATACCAGTTGAAGGGAAGGGAAACTTTTCTCTTCGAAAGGCCCAAGTTGCATCTAAAAATTTTTCTTTTTATCTACATGATTAAAAATCAAATTTTTACCTAAATAATAATAGAATCAAAGATCAAATCTCAAATAATCTGACATAAATCTTTGCAGAGGCCTGGATGTGCAGTCCCTCTACTTCGCATGCACGCCGGACACCGCAGGAAAGTGGGATGAACTCCAATCCAATTGCCTTTGCAACCCAATCAAATGAGTGAGAAGATGTACTGGTGTGACACCTCACACCAGTAGGTGGGATGCCCAAGAAGGATCCACACCCAAGGAAACAGGGGCGGCACCAAAAGGGAAGAGACCAAGGGAAGAAGAAGGCTCTTCTCTTCTGACGCCTCTCTCTCTCTTTCTCTCTTCTCTCAATCTGATTTATTTTCTATGCATCTATAGGTAGAGACCCTCTCTATTTATAGATGAATCTCATGACTCAATAAGTATAGGAGTCCTAACTCAAATCTGATTTGAATTAATCCAATACTCATGAAAGAAGGATTCCTACATGAGAAATTGCCATCACATATGATAACCAATTTGCATCCACTCCCTCACTCACATGGGATGCCCTAAATTAGCATCATTTCAGGTGTTCATCAACCTACATGAAAGGAGAATCCTAGTGCAAGTGGAAATTCTCATATCTCACTAAAATAGTTCTGATTCAAATCCAATTCGAAGCTGGTTTGAAATAATTTCGAAAGACTGTCAATCACAAATTTTTTAGAACTTTTGTATCAAATCTAACTTGAATTTTGGATCCAATTAAGCCTAATTAATTCAGATCTAATCTAAAATTAATCAGCACTTAAATTTAATCTTTCATATCTCCATGGATCATAGATCAGAAACTGTTCATCCCTGGGATCGAATCTAAACCTCATGTGTAGTGCTAGCTAGACATAATTAACTCTTCAATCCCATTTGATTCATAATTTAATTTTTAATCAAGTTAGCTTACATATTTAATCAAGTTAAGTACTTTCATATTGGATATATAAATATAGGTCAATTCTTTCCAACTTTGTCTGACTTGTGTGTGTGACTCCATAGGTTCAAACACTAAGCTGATAGCATAGAAACTAATTTCTGCACTAATCGGGATACCATTTAGCAATGGTTTCCGACATTCAAATAGGTCAAATTATCGTAAAGGAATATTTTAAAATTCATACACATGGTTACTGCATAATTCATCCTTTTGACCTTGGATGCTCTAGGATGGTCTCAGGTTAACTGTCAACCGAGATTGCTTCATCCGCATGTTGGGAAATATATCCCAAAAGCCAATCGTCAAGCTGTTGATGGTTGAGCAATCAAGTATTGTAATTGATTTGTTAATAAATGAAATATATTTTTGGTATTTTCATCATAAGTTTTCATCTTCTAACGAACTCCATTATTATGATGAAGTCCTTAGGACTATTCAGATTCGATAAAGAGAGAATTTATCGATTAGTCCTTAAAACTGTTTACGACTAAATGATAGACTGTTAATAAGGATGACAGCTTCTATTGAGCATAGTCGCTATAGGCCATATGGGTTGGTTGTCCTCTTAACCAAGGAGTGTGGAGATATTCGCATGACATATAGGTGACATGTAAGGATACATCATCATTGAACATGATCAACTCCAAAGCATTCTGCTATCAAGAATATCTCTGATGGGATATAGGTATAAGTGTTCCTTAGATCTGAGATCACCTCAGTGACTTGCAAGCAACTCACTGTGCTTTGGTATCGGACTAACTGAATTTTTAATTCAGTGACGGAAGGCTTCTGGGTATAGTCAAATACTTGCGAAGTCAGAGTGTGATCGAGATGGGATTGACCACTCCAAGAGTTGGAGAAGAATGAGTCACTATATTTCAATTTAGCAAAATCTTGGCCAGGATAATCCATCAGATGAATTTGATATTTTAAAATACAATGTGGACAACCTGATCAGAGTTGACAGTTGAACTCTGAGATATCCTATGATCATTTTGGTCAAGGGGATGAATTATATAGAAACTATATCCGCATGGATTCTAAGGATGTTGTTCTACACATTCGACCTATCCGGTCGTCGGGTATCATTACTAGATGGTCACTTCAATTGGTACAAAAATTTATTTCAATGCTACCGACTTAGGTTTAGATATATGAGGTCACACACATTAGAGTTTATTATTTGATCGGATGGTTGATCAACGATTAAGAATCATTCTAGGGTTAAATGATCAATACGATTGACATTTAACCTAGTGCAAGTGTTGCAGGAGGATCGATTAGTAATTCGATTGCTAATTGACTTAATTTGATTAAGTCAATGAACTGAGATTAAGTCTAATTGAATATGATTTAATTAAATTTAGTTTGGATTTGATTGAATCAAGTTAATTGATTTATTGGATAAGCAAGTGCAAGGAAAAAACTAGTCCTAGTTCAATTAGGATTTGGGTCAACCTAATTTCTAATTTGATTAAAAAATTAAATCTAATTTAAATATAATTTAATCTGATTAAATTAGATTTTTAATTAGATTAAGATCTATTTTAATTATATTGATTTAATTTTGGTTTGATTTGATTTTAGAAACCAAATTAAAATAAGTCATAAGATAGAATCCTAGTAAGACTAGGATTCCACCTTACGCCACACAAGCCCCCCCCCATGCCCTCTCTCTTATTCCATGCCAATCCCCTCTTATTTTGTGTGACAAAAGCCCTCTCCCAGGTTGTTCCCACATTCAAAAGATTTTCTCTCTTCTTTCATACATGGAAAGTGATTGTGGATCAAATCAAAGTAGAAATAAGTTTGGATTTCAAATTCTATGAAATAGAGTTTTAGAAATCCAAAACTCTTTCCTTTTTGCACTGAATTTATCTAAATTTTTTTAAAGATTTTTATGACTTTTTTAGGGCACACATTGTGCATCCTTTGCTAGTAATCCATTCATGAAAATAAGGAGGAGGCACCCAAGAGTTGGGCACCCTTATCTTGCCATGTTTGGATAAGCTTTTACTAGGTATTTGACCTAGACAAGGACTCTATCATATCTCTCTCTATAAAATGAGTTTCTTCATAAAATTTTTAAGATTACAGAGATTTAACCTTTGGGGCATCTAAAAATCAGAGAGAAAGACTTTTGGATCGTGGAGATATAATAGACACAAGATAGGATGTTTAGGAGAGAGTAAAGAGAAGAAGAAGAGGATTTTCTTCTAGGGTTGTTAGTTTCATCTCTTTCCTTCCTCCATCTTGAGTTTTCTAAGAGTATCTCAGATCTAAAACTCCTCCTCCTACTTCTCATCTTTGGAAGAGCCCAAATAAAGAAGAAAGAGGCACCTGATCAACCTTCGAAGAAGGATCAGTGCAGTACTAGCATACTGTGCTGATTTCCTGAAGTAGGACTTCTGATCGAGATTCATGGGTTCGTGTGGATGACTCCTAGAGATCGGACGTATGTGTAGTTTGCAACATCATCCTCAAGCCTGGATCAGCAAGGTTAGAATGTCTAACTTGCAAGGTAATAGATCTGATCTATTGTTTAATACATACATTAGATGTAGTATAGAAACATGTTGATATGATCAACATATAGTTTATGCTCTATATATTTTAATTTTTAATTTAATACTATGTAATAATCTTGTAATAGAATCTTAGATCTAAAAATTTTCTAGTTTTAAAAAATAAATTTTGATTTATTTTAGTCTTTCGCTGTCTGATCTTAAAAAAGTTTCAAGATCAACCCTGAAACCCTAGATCTGGTTCCTTCAATTGGTATCAGAGCTAGGTTGTTTATTACATGATTATTTTTATATACTTATATTATCTCTTAGATTAGATCTAATTTATAATCTAATTATAAAATTTAAAATTAAAATTTTAGATCAATCACGAACTGCAAGGTTGTCCTACTGTAAGGTTTATCCCTTACAGTGCAAAGATTGTCCTAGTTCGTGTAGATCTACTTTTAATCATAAATTTATTAGATATGATCTAGATTAAATTTATAATTTATTAAATTTAAAAGATATTTAAATTTGAAATAAAATCTCTTTGTTAATAATTTTTGTGTAAAAAAATTATTTAAAGTTGAAATTATTTCAATTACAAGAACCTGTTTAGATTAGATCTAAAGTAGTTTAATGTTTATTTAATTTGGCATCTTTATTATGAATCAAACATGCAATATAGTTGGTAGAACCATATTGTAAAATTATTTTACAAATATAAAAATTATTTTAAAAAGCCGAACCCAACCCTCAGCCCAAAACCTAATTAAGAATTAAGAAGTTGTTTGACTAGGTTCTAGGATTGTGAATTGAAGAACCTAAGACACAAACCATAACACATTGGGTTAATGGGTTAGTGAGAATTAGGTCCATTAATTGGGTTAGACCTATGGTTAAATTAAAGATGGACTTAATTAGAGAATTGACTAAATCTAATCAATTGTTGTCTTAGATTAGGTCAAGGATTTCTTTAGATCAATTACAATAGTTGTAGTTGGTCAAGTCCATGTCTTTAACAAGAACCAAATGAACTTGATTTTGGCTAAGCGATCTAGCACGAACTTTTAGGTTGATCTAATCGAAACTAATTAAATCAGTTGGTGTCTAAGGTTAACCAGACTGGTGGTTTTTAATTGGGAGCCTGCTTACCTGGCCATTTTTGATGGTGTCTAAGGCAAGCTTTGGCCGACCCTCCCACTGATCGAACTTATCTAGCCTCTTGGTGAAATTATGTTTTGATCGGATCACTTAACTATTCGAGCTGACCCATGTCAGCTAGGTAAATCATTGTGACTGATTTAGGTGCTCTTAGACCAGCCCTTTTTAATGGTCTCCCTTAAGCTGACTTGGTGAAGCCAGTGGGAGGATCATGATAAGCTGGTTCATCTGACTCACCCTTTAAATCATTTAAATTTTCTAAAATTATTAGATCCTTAAAATGATAAAGTTATGGAGATAACTGAGTTATAGCCTCCCATTAAAGTGTTGGATAATGAGTCCATTAACTCAATAATCATTGCAGACCCAAAGGCCTGGTGCTTGTTGACTAATGGAATTATCACTCATCATATGATGACTTGGAAGTGTCTTTCTAATGGTGGTTAGGTGAGCCAACCAAAGTTGGGCTTAATCATTCGTTGGTTAGATGCACCAAGTATGGTCATGTTAATGGTTGGACCTAACCGGATCCTTACAGTAGAGGCCAAAGCCTACTGATTAAGTTTTTAGGGCAAAATTAAAATTAATAGAAATTGTTTAGAGAAATAATTAGTTATGAACCTGTTCTTAGATGTACATGGGTTGGCCAACCAAAGTTAGACTTACGTGCAGTCTAAGGGGATTCTAGTACCCACTAAGGAATTAGGATAATTCCTCAAATTGAAGGTAGAGGCTACCAATTCGAATAAAATAGTGGGAGAAACTTTTTGATTAAAGTCAAATCTTTAGGTTTAATGAATCAATTACTAATTAGATTATTATTTTTCCTTTGAGTAGATATGGCAACTTCCCTATTGCTCCGATCATTATTGGACAATGATAAGTTGGTGGACCCAACTTCGGTAGCTGGTACCGAAAGTTGAAGATAGTCCTGGAGCATGAACGGATCCTATATGTGATAATGTATCCTGCACCTGAGGAGCCAGCTACCAATGCATGTGGAACAGTCAGAAACACTTACCAGAAGTGGCTCAGTGACCGGACCACGGTGCGCTGTATCATGCTGGCTGCCATGAGCGACGAGTTCAGTCAGATTCGAGACGGCTCAGCCAAAGGACATGCTTCAAGTGTTGGAGGATGCCTTTGGCACACCCGATGATGTGGAGAGGCACAAGACTAGTTGTGCCATCTTCAATGCCAAAATGCGGGATGGTGCCTCTGTCACTGATCATGTATTGTACATGATCGAGCTGATGGAACGATTGAGCAAGCTCGGCTTTCCTTGCATGAGCAGCTTGGGAAAGATGCAATACTGAACTCGCTGCCCAAGTCTTATCTCCCATTCCTCACTCATTATAGAATGACAAAGCCTGAAGTAAACTACCATGGGTTACTGGGGTTGCTTCAGAACTTTGAGAAGGATCACCAACTCCACAAGGAGTCGGTGAACTTAGTGGGAGGTTTCTTCTGGTTCTCGACCTTTAAGAAAGGAAGAAGAACAAGAAGAAGAAAGTGAAGAAGGTGCAAGTTCAGGCTGGGATATCAGTGCAGGGGCCAGACCAGAAAGATCAAGCCTAATAAGAGTCTATTCTAATGGCAAGCACCCTAGATTAGATAGTGTGTGGTCAGATATCTACTATGGCACTATAGGCTAGGTCATATAAATAAGAACAGAATAAATAGGTTGACTCAAGAGAGAATCTTCGAAGTCAGTGATTGTGAATCACTTCTAACTTGTGAAATCATGTCTTCTTGGTAAATGACCAAGTCACCTTTTACTGGAAAAGGTGAGAGAGCTACTGAGCTCTTGGGCCTAGTACATACTGATGTATGCAGACCCATGAGCACAAGTGCTAGAGGTAGATATTTTTACTTCATAACTTTCACGGATGATCTATCCAGATATGGATATGTCATCCGATAAAACATAAGTCAGATTCATTTGAAATATTCAAACGATTTCGAAGTGAAGTAGAAAAACAAACTAGAAAGAGTATTAAAACTCTTCGATCTGACCGAGGAGGGGAATATCTTTCTTGTGAGTTTCTCACATATCTAGGAGAGAATGAGATTCTCTCCCAATGGACTTCTCCAGGAATACCACAGCATAATAGTGTGTTTGAAAGGAGAAATCAGACTTTGTTAAACATGGTCCGATCTATGATGGGTTTTGCCAGCTTGTCGATATCCTTCTGGGGATATGTACTCAAATCGGCCTGTTATTCGTTAAATAGGATTTCAAGTAAGTCTGTAATGAAGACTCCATATGAGATATGGATAGGGCATAAGCCAGCACTTTCACACCTTAGGGTCTGGGAGTGATCATCCTATGTCATACGATTAGTCACAGATAAACTTGGACCTAGGTCTGACAAATGCACATTCATAGGGTACCCCAAAGAGACCAAAAGATATTTTTTCTACCATACTGATGAACAAAAAGTGTTCGTCAGCCTTAAGACAATCTGTTTAAAAAAAGAGTTTCTTGGTGAAGGAACCGTTGCCTCTAAGGTTGAACTTGATGAAGTTCAACAGATAGAAGAACTGACACCAATAGCTGAACCTGAGTCAGATTTGATTAGATCAGATTCAGAGCCCAATGTACCTGCACCATTAAGGCGATCCGATAGAGTACCGCATCAGTCAGATAAATATTATGATTTTTTAGTTCGAGATGGTGATCCCATCGAACTCGATGAGAACGATGAGGATCTGATCACCTATATGGATGCAATGCAGAGACCTGATTCTGAAAAATGGCTTGAAGCTATGAAATCTGAAATGGAGTCCATGAAGGTCAACGATGTATGGACATTGGTTGATCCACCTGAAGGGGTTAGACCCATTGGGTGTAAATGGATGTTCAAAAGGAAAAGGGGCACAGACGGAAAGGTGGAGACTTATAAAGCCAGTCTGGTTGCTAAGGAGTATCGTCAACATTATGGTATTGACTATGATGAGATATTTTTTCCTGTGGCAATGCTCAAATTTATTTGGATAATGCTTGCAATAGCTGCCCATCTGGATTATGAGATCTGGCAAATGGATGTAAAGATAGCTTTCCTGAATGGAGAGCTAACCCAAGAGGTGTATATGATACAACCTGAGGGGTTTACATCCACAGATGAGTCCAAGGTGTACAAGCTTCAGAGATCCATTTATGGATTGAAGCAAGCTTCTCAGAGTTGGAACATGCATTTTTGATAAGGTGATCAAAATGTATGGCTTCATTAAGAATGGAGAAGAGCCCTGCATCTATAAATGGACAAATGGTCTAGTTGTAGTATTCCTTGTCTTGTATGTAGATGACATTCTCTTAATCGGAAATGACATCCCCGCACTACAGAGAATAAAAGTTTGGTTGTTATCGCAGTTCTCCATGAAGGACTTGGGTGAAGCATCCAACATCCTAGGGATGAAGATCTATAGGGATAGATCTAAAAGGATGCTTGGGTTATCCCAGTCCATGTACATAGACACTGTGCTGAAGAGGTTCAGTATGGAGAATTTCAAGAAGGGCTATCTACTAATAGGCCATGAAATTTCTCTCTCTAAGAAGGATTGTCCGACAACTCCTGAAGAGAGAGAGCATATGAGTAGAGTCCCATATGCTTCAGTTGTGGGATCTATCATGTACGCCATAACATGTACAAGACCAAATGTGGCATACTCACTAGGAGTAATGAGTAAATACCAATCTAATCTGGAGAAAATCATTGGAAAGTGGTTAAAGTCATCCTTAAGTATTTGAAAAATACTAAGGACCAATGGTTAGTTTATGGTGAGTCAGATCTAAAATTTGTGGAGTTCACAGACTCTAGCTTTCAATCTGACCATGATGACAACAGAAGTATGTCAGGTTATATCTTTAACTCTGAATGGTGGAGCTATCTGCTGGAAGAGTTCCAAGCAGCATACTGTGGCAGACTATTTGTGAAGCGGAGTACATCGCAGCATCGGATGCCGCGAAGGAAGCTGTGTGGCTGAGAAAATTCATCACCGAGCTCGGAGTAGCACCCTCCCTCGATGGTCCGATCCTGCCTTACTGTGACAGCACTGGTGCCATAGCTCAGGCGAAGAAATCCAAAGCACACCAGCGGATGAAGCACATTTTGTGCCGCTTCCATCTGATCTAAGAAATCATAGATCAAGGTGACGTCGACCTTCAGAAGATCGACGGAAAGGAGAACCTAGTCGACCCCTTAACTAAAGCCCTGACAATAAAGAAGTTTGACAATCACAAGTCAAAGATGGGTATTAGATACTGTGTCGAGTTGCTTTAGGATAAGTGGAAGTTATTGAAAAATATGTCCCAAAAGCCGATCGTCAAGCTGTTGAAGGTTGAGCAACCAAGTATTATAATTGATTTGTAAATAAATAAAATATATTTTTGGCATTTTCATCATAAGTTTTCATCTTCTAACGAACTCCATTGTTATGATGAAGTTCTTAGGACTTTTTAGATTCGATAAAGAGAGGATTTATTGATTAGTCCTTAAAATTGTTTACGACCAAATGATAGGCTGTTAATAAGGACGACAGCTTCTATCGTGCATAGGTCGCTATAGACCATATGGGTTGGTTGTCCTCTTAATCAAGGAGTATAGAGATACTGGTATGACATACAGGTGAGATGTAAAGGTACATCATTATTGAACGTGGCCAACTCCAGAGCATTCTGCTATCGAGAATGTCTCTGATAGGATATAGGTATAAGTGTCCTTTAGACCTGAGATCACCTCAGTGACTTGCAAGCAACTCACTATGCTTTGGTACTGGACTAACTGAATTTCTAATATAGTGATGGAAGGCTTCTGGGCATAGTCAAGTACTTACGAAGTCAGAGTGTGATCGAGATGGGATTGGCCACTCTAAGAGTTGGAGTAGAATGAGTCACTGTATTTCAATTTAGAAAAATCTTGGCCAGGATAATCCATTAGATAGATTTGATATTTTAAAATACAATGTGGACAACCTGATCAGAGTTGACAGTTAAACTCTGAGGTGTCCTATGATCATTTTGGTTAAGAGGATGAATTATATGAAAACTATATCCACATGGGTTCTAAGGATGTTGTTCTACACATTCGACCTATCCGGTCGTCGGATATCATTGCTAGATGGTCACTTCGATTGGTACAAATTTTTTTTTCTATACTATCAACTTAGGTTCGAACCTATGAGGTCACACACGTTAGAGTTCATGATCCGATCGGATGGGTTGATCAACGATTAAGAATCGTTCTAGGATTAAATGATCAATACGATTGACATTTAACCTTGTACAAGTGTTGCAGAAGGATCGATTAGATATTCGATTGTTAATTAGCTTAATTTGATTAAGATAATAAGCTGAGATTAAGTCTAATTAAATATAATTTTATTAGATTTAGTTTGGATTTGATTGGATCAAGTCCAATTGGTTTATTGGATAAGCCAAGTGCAAGGAAAAAACTAGTCCTAGTTCAATTAGGACTTGGATCAACCTAATTTCTAATTTGATTAAAAAAATTAAATCAGATTTAAATTTAATTTAATTTGATCA
This sequence comes from Elaeis guineensis, assembly GCF_000442705.2. Taxonomy (NCBI): domain Eukaryota; kingdom Viridiplantae; phylum Streptophyta; class Magnoliopsida; order Arecales; family Arecaceae; genus Elaeis; species Elaeis guineensis. Next base: position 11,408,222 of record NC_026007.2, on the reverse strand, counting down.
AATTAGGTTCTTAATTAAGTTAAGATCTATTTTAATTAGATTGATCTAATTTTGGTTTAATTTAGTTTGAGAAACCAAATTAAAACAAGTCATAAGATAGAATCCTAGTAAGACTAGGATTCCACCTTGCGCCACATAAGCCCCCCCATGCCCTCTCTCTTATTCCATGCCAATTCTCTCTTATTTTGTGTGACAAAAGCCCTCTCCTAGGTCTTTTCCACATTCAAAATATTTTCTCTCTTCTTTCATACATGGAAAGTGGTTGTGGATCAAATCAAAGTAGGAATAAGTTTGGATTTCAAATTCTATGAGATAGAGTTTTAGAAATCCAAAACTCTTTCCTTTTTACATCGAATTTATCTAAATTTTTTTAAGATTTTTGTGACTTTTAGGATACACATTTTGCATCCTTTTCTGGTGGTCCATGCATGAAAATAAGGAAGAGGCGCCCAAGAGTTGGGCGCCCCTTATCTTGCCATGTTTGGATAAGCCTTGACTAGGTATTTGACCTAGACAAGGACTCTATCATATCTCCCTCTATAAAATGAATTTCTTCATAAAAGTTTTATGGATTATAGATATTTGAGAGTCCTTTGGGGCATCCAAAAATTAGAGAGAAAGACCTTTGGATCATGGAGGTATAATAGACACAAGACAAGGTGTCTAAGAGAGAGTAAAGAGAAGAAGAAGAGGGACTTCTTCTAGGGTTGTTAGTTTCATCTCTTTCCTTTTTCCATCTTGAGTTTTTGAGAGCATCTCAGATCTAAAACTCCTCCTCCTATTTCTCATCTTTGGAAGAGCCCAAATCAAGAAGGAGGCACCTAATCAATCTTTGAAGAAGGATCAGTGCAGTACTAGCATACTGTGCTAATTTTCTGAAGCAGGACTTCTGGTCGAGATTCGTGAGCTCATGTGGACGACTCCTAGAGACCGGATGTATGTGCGGTTTGCAACATCATCCTCAAGCCTGGATCAATAAGGTTAGAATGTCTAACTTGCAAGGTAATAGATCTAATCTATTGTTTAATACATACATTAGATGTAGTGTAGAAGCATGTTGATATGATCAACATGTAGTTCATGCTCTATATATTTTAATTTCTGATTTAATGCTATATAATAATCATGTAATAGGACCTTAGATCTAGAGATTCTTTGATTTTAAAAAATAAATTTTGATTTATTTTAGTCTTTCACTGCTTGATCTTGAAAAAGTTTCAAGATCTAACCCTGAAACCCTAGATCTGATTCCTTCACCGCATTATATTTCAACATTCAAGTCCATCTCATAGATTATCCTGATCAAGATTTTGCTAAATTAAAATACAGTGATATATTAACTCAAATAATCTGGAGGATTCAATCCCATCTTGATCCACACATAGACTTCGCAAATACTTGACTATACCTAGTAGCTTTCCGTTACTACATTAGAAATCCAGATTGTCTGGCACCAAAGCATAGTGAGTTGCTTGCAAGTTACTATGATGATCTCAGGTTAGAAGGATACTTATACTCATGTGTTTCGCGAGTAGCTCTTGACAGTAGAACACTCAACAGGTGAGTCACTTGTTCAGTGACGATGTACCCTTACGTCTCACCTGTATGCCATACCAATGCCACTATACTCCTTGGTTAAGAGGACAACCAATCCATATGGTATACAACGACCTGCACTCGATAAACATTATCATCTTGTAATGACATATCATTTGATTACGAATATATTTAAGAACTATACGATAAATCTTCTCTTTATCGTACACTAGCATAGTTCTAAGAACTTCATCACAGTATAAGAGTTCAAGGAAGTGAAAGAAGAGTACCCTATAAGCCAATCATAAGTGTGTTACGATGAGACTTTTCTTTATAATTTTTTAACTAATGTAATGATATTTATTATTTGATAATAAAATGAGATATTGATTCATCATTTTAGCTACATCTTATTATGTCTAAGATTATGATGAACTCTAAAGATTAGAACAATGATTTTAAGAGACATGAATGGGTCATGCTAGCGAGACCTAAAATTTTAAAACTCTAATCTTTAATATTTTTGATCGTAGGAGCATTGAGTTGGAGATCAATATTTCGGATAGACTGGCACATCCTATATATGCTCGATGGAGAAGGTGGTAGATCTCACTAGCCACTTGTGTATTGGACACTAATACAAGGATGTGGGTGCTTATTTGAGAAATGAGTCCACTTAATTGACTCGATAAAAGAGAACATCTTATGGAAGCCTTACTTGCATGTTAAAGATGGTTCTCTAAGTGAGAGTTATTCAAGTGATCCTTAGATCTGAGACCACCACAGAATCTTATGCACATGAATCTATATTTTGGTTCATACCCAACATGGCATTAAGATATGTACGGAGTGTTCTGGATATGATAGAGTGTGTATGAAAATTATGAGTAGGTCAACATGGAATCGATCACCCCTAGTAAAAGGAGATCGCATCCTGTGTATTCTCAATCTTAGATGTTGGGTATAAAATACCCACAGCCGGAACCCTCAACGGAATCGACATCAGCACAGCTCCGCCCGGACTCCTACGGGAGCCGGGCCCACCGCCGACGGCCAGTGCAGCTCCGCCTGGACTCCTACGGGAGCCGGGCTCCACCGACGACATCAGCACAGCTCCGCCCGGACTCCTACGGGAGCTGGGCTCCGCCGCCAACATCAGAACAGCTCCGCCTGGACTCCCACGGGAGCCGGGCTCCGCTCTCCGTATCCACTGCTGGTAAGCTCCATCCGGACTCCTACCAGAGCCGGACTTCACCCTTAACTTTGATTGCAGCACAGCTCCGCCCGGACTCCTACGGGAGTCGGGCTCCACCGCCGACGGCCAGTGCAGCTCCGCCCGGACTCCTACGGGAGTCGGGCTCCACCGACGACATCAGCGCAGCTCCGCCCGGACTCCTACGGGAGTCGGGCTCCACCGCCAACATCAGAATAGCTCCGCCCGGACTCCCACGGGAGCCGGGCTCCGCTCTTCGTATCCACTGCTGGTAAGCTCCATCCGGACTCCTACCAGAGCCGGACTTCACCCTTAACTTTGATTGCAGCACAGCTCCGCCCGGACTCCTACGGGAGCCGGGCTCCACCGACGACATCAGCGCAGCTCCGCCCGGACTCCTACGGGAGCCGGGCTCCACCGACGACATCAGCGCAGCTCTGCCCGGACTCCTACGGGAGCCGGGCTCCGCCGCCAACATCAGCGCAACTCCACCCGGACTCCTATGGGAGCCGGGCTCCACCGACGACATCAGCGCAGCTCCGCCCGGACTCCTACGGGAGCCGGGCTCCACCGACGACATCAGCGCAGCTCCGCCCGGACTCCTACGGGAGCCGGGCTCCGCCGCCAACATCAGCGCAGCTCCGCCCGGACTCCTACGGGAGCCGGGCTCCACCGACGACATCAGCGCAGCTCCGCCCGGACTCCTACGGAAGCCAGGCTCCGCCGCCAACATCAGAACAGTTCCGCCCGATCTCCCCGGGAGTCGGGCTCCGCTCACGACCCCTACCGCCAGGAGGACCTTACCCGGACACCAACAGAAATCGGGCTCCGGCCGTTGCCGAGCTTCAATCGACAGATCCGCGCCCCTGACAGGCCCTCAAAACGGCAACGACCCTGCCCCACTTCCTGTGGAAGACTCCGCACAGTACCATCATTCCCCGACAGGTCTCAGTAACCATAGCCGCCCTGCTCCACTACCTGTGGCGGACTCCGCACAGCTCCACTATCCCTGGCAGGCCACAGTGACGGCCACGAACCTGCTCCACCTCCTGCGACGGATACCATGCGATTCTCCTATCTGCTGACAACGGACGCTGCTCCACCCCTCATAACAGATTCCACGTGGCGGGCCGAGGTAATGGCCACGTGTCCGCTCCACTATCTTCCATAATCAATTCCCCTGACCACGGGCGGCCCACTACCAGGCGGTTACAAACATCGCCATCAAATTCGTTGCCTCCTCCGTCTATAAAAGGGGGATCCAGATACGTTATTCTCTAAGCTCATTCTCCTTATCTCAAAACTCTGCTAAATTCTCCGTTCGAGCACTCCATTCTTGTTGAGGCAGAAAACTGACTTGAGCATCGGAGGGTCTTGCCGGAGCAACCCCACCTCCGGTTTAGACTTCCCTTGCAGGTCCCGACGGCGACCGTGGCTTCCCCAACTCCAGCTTCTCCGGCGCAAGCGGATTTTTGCACCAACAGGATTGGCGCTAGAGGAGGGCTGTGTCTTCGCAGCACCCTTGTTCTTGAAGGAGCGCTCAACGGACCCACTTCCGGCCGTCTCTCCGTCATCCACTCCTAATCCTCCCCCGCGAGATCGACACCCGATGCCTCCGCACAGGGCGTCCACCTGGCGGTCCACGGCCTCCGCGGCCAGATCTCAGGCTCCGGCCTCCCTCCCGTTTCTCAGCCTCCTCCTCCTCCCCCTCCGACGGCGCGGTCGGCGCGGAGCAGTTTGACTTGCTGGCGCAGCAGGTCAGGGCCTCGTCGAGGCCGTACAAGCAATACAGCAGCAGCAGCCGCAGGCGTCGGCGCATCTGGAGGGGGCATCCCCGGAATGCCAGAACCCGACGGTGGGGCGGGCCACCTGGGCCAGCCCCCCGTCCTTCCTGGGAAGGCGAATTCGAGGGTAGAGAGCCCTCCCGCCGCCCGAACTGTAGAAAAGGGAGGAGCAGCCCGGGGACCGACCTCCTATCGGGACTATCGACTCCATCGCCGGAGGGCCTCAAGAAGGAGCGGGAATACTGTAAATGTATCGCTTACTATTTCACTTTGAATCTACCTTTCTTTTTAGCTAAAATGCTCCTCCCACCTGGCGTGGATGTATTATGACCGGATATGATTCCTCCAAAAGCACGGCCATGTCAGGAACAGGAGGAGAACCTCGTCCTGACATGAGTAAGGTCAAAGGCCCGGTTCTTTTAGACCGGATGGGGGAGAGGCCTCACAACGCCCTAATGTGCCCCCACAGCCTTGTTAGGGACAGGAGGAAAACCTCGCCCTAACATGAGCAAAGTCAAAGGCCCGGTTTTTAGATCGGATGGGGGAGAGGCCTTACAACGCCCCCTATATGCTCCCACAGCCCTGTAGGGATAGGAGGAAAACCTCGCCCTAACTTGAGCAAAGTCAAAGGTCCGGTTCTTTTAGACCGAATGGGGGGAGAGGCCTTGCAATGCCC